>NC_062519.1:25498325-25798325 GCF_022655615.1 Tachysurus fulvidraco
AATGAAATATAATCCTGGGTGTGCTAGCTGCACATGGACAGTAATAAGCCTTGTTCCTGACGGATGTGAATTACGTCACCGATTACAGCCTCAGGGATTGGTGATTAAATGTCACACAGGGCCATCTAAAGCCAGATCAGCCTTAATGTTAGTAGGCTTACAGTGAGTCAAATTGTACTTTACAAACATTGACCCAGATTATTCATTACAGCTGTGCACTGTAATAACAAATAATAATCAGCCCCTAAAAAGGCAATGTACTCATCCTGAAAGTGGCTACAATGACAAATGGAAATCAAACAAAAGTAATGCAAACTTCACTGACCTTTCAATGAACTCTGGATAACCTGATGTTGGGGTGTGAATTGATGCTTTTCATATGGAAATAGACAACTAAACTGACTGCAGGTAAGATGTTAAATGGTCTTAAGTGTTAAGAGAAAAAAAATGGTAAAGATCAACACTAGTAAGTATAGTTGAATCAGAACTGCTGTAAAGTCCAACCTGAAGGAGCCAACAATCTTTTACAATCCAATGTATTAGCACTTGAGTTGCTGTAGGGACATTTACCCAGAATTCTTTGTTTACTAAAGTGTTTTTACATTCTACTAATTTGTCTGCGTCCAGTGTTTCACAGACCATATGTGGACCATATTCCCCATGTTTAATTCCCATGCAATTTGTTTAAATGCTTATATGAATACAAAGCAAAAAATAACAGAAACCATATTATTGTAGCAAATTATCTTCAAAATAAACTTGATGTCCTTTCTGTGCATTCGCAATTGATATCGCGCATTATCTAGCTTAAATTCCAGTAACTACAGTACAAAAACACACATCTCTCTCTCTCTCTCTCTCTCTCTCTCTCTCTCTCTCTCTCTCACACACACACACACACACACACACACACACACACACACACACACACACACACACACACACACACACACACACACACACACACAGTGTATGTGCTGAACCAAAAGAATAAAGCCTGCTGGCTGTTACAGAAATGTGCAAATTGAACTGCGTTCTTTCAATTGTGTCTAGGTTGTGTGGGCTGATGATTTACCAAGGCTATTTTTTTTGATAAGGCTTCAAGCATGGTGCACAAACCAAGGCCAGCCATCTCTGGCATCAATTTACTGGGGCACTCTGTTTAAAGAATGCCAATATGTTAAATATTCATTCTTCAACTGCCTTTCTCACAGTTTCTCTGACTGCATTTATTTTTTTTTGGCAGTCATAGCAACTTTACAGATATTGGCACGGATGTTCCAACTATAGAATCTGTTGTTAACATTCAGCAGCTTTTACTGGCAGATTTCCTATTTAAACAGCATTCATGCCTTTATAATGAATCCAAGAAACAGAAAACAGCTTTTTCATTGTTGCCAAGCAATATCAGATATGAAACTGCATAAAGGTTGAATCAACCTGAAGTTTAATGAGAACCGTCATAATAAAATGTTACATATCTTGCAATGGAAACTCTGATGCAAATAATCCCAGTGGTTGAAATAGTAGTATGGTCATGAAATGCAGGAAACAATCGCACCAAATTGTGAATTTGTTGTGTTTTTCAGATCAAATCGAGAATGTCAGATTGATCAACATCATCGTAACCAGTGTCAATACTGCCGTCTGAAGAAATGCTTTCGTGTGGGCATGAGAAAAGAAGGTAAGTGATCCAGCTTTCACTGAGCTTACACACGATGACAGATGTTTAACTGTCTTTTCTTTTTTCAAACGTATATTGACTGTTTGTCTCATATCCAGAATATTATATCAGAATCTAAAAAGAGTTAGACATGAGAGACAAAGGTGCAGGCTTTTATGCTATATAAACTATAAGAGCAATTCGGATGTATTCATAGAAAGACAGCCTTAAAAACTGCAAAGGTTAATTGTATTGCATATATAATTCAGATATATCCAGTTCCAGTGTATATTTGCAGTAATCATTTAAAAATGATTAATAGAGCAATCAAAGCTATTTAATTACTAGTATAATTAATATCTAATTGTGAGTTCAATCTGGCATTCGACCAAAAGTCCAAAGCCTGCAGTGCTGATGTCCCTATGTGACCTTGGCAGGCAGAGAGCCAGAGGCAGTTTTGCTCTACAAGCTGTGCTGCTCAACAGCAAGCTGCCAACTATAAATCCACACGACACAAGAATAATGCCTTGGTGAAAGCCTGCAAGAATAACAGAATTGCCACCTTTTTGTCTGGAGGTTACAGTATTCCTTTTACAGAGCTATTGAAAACAATAAGGCTGTTTATAACATTCTATAACAAGACAAGGCCTGCGTTCCAGTTACTGTTTTACATACAAATTTCCCCTTGCCCTTTACCCACAGACAAGTATGTGCTGTTGATTTTAAGAGCCTTTTGTGTAGCTCAGGTATGTACATAGGGATTGTATTTCTCTGTCACGATGCAGCAACATGAAACCCCTTAGTGCTGGTAAGTGTGGCTTTATGGGTAAGGATGGTGCACTGTGGTACACCCATGGACTCTGATAGATGCATCCCAGAAGCTAATGGTGTCTTGTTTGAATCTATAGTGCTGTGTGCCAGCCAGCTCTCAGGAGAACGCTGATTGGTTGAGGCAAAGAGATCCGGCGATATATACAAGGAATAAATGTATGATGAGAAAATAATATTTTGAATACAAATGTACATGAAATGTAATGTAAACATAAAGTTTACACAAAAAATCCCTCACATTTAGTAGCTTCTGTCTTATAGGCTGGAGTTGTGTAGCTTCTGTCTTATAGGCTGGAGTTGTGTTCCCTTAACCACTCCTTAAAACTCCATACATAACAAAACCTGATGAATAACGCTTTAAGAAATATGAGTTAAGCCCTGTGAATGCTGTTCACAACAAAACACCACAATATCAGATAACAACAAACACTGGTGAACCCTGCACTTGAGAAGTCACTTGTACTTGCTTGTAGTATGTTCTTCAGGCATGTGGTGACTGATACTCGGTGTATGTACTGTCCTGTGGATTAGCAGATTAGCAAAGCAATAATATTATGCTGGCTATATACACTCAGTAGCTTCAAACAGATCTCTGCAACTTCCTTTCAAGGTTTATTTGAATTATTTATGCCTCTGTCCTCAAGCAGAAGAAGCATCATGTTTTTCGGGTTGTGTCCATCTGTCCAAGATTTCTTAAGATCGAGTGGTTGAATATTTATAATATGTGTATTAAATCAGAACTTTAACTAGCAAATGAAATGATTCGATTTTGGAATTCATTCAAAACAGGCCAAGGTCACAGCATAGTCAAATGAGTCTGAAATAGCTTTTCTTCAATAACTTCCGTGCTGTTATAGATTAAAAGGGTGTATGAGGCATACAAATGAGTAACAAGATGCACTAGATATGTTGGCACTGAAGGCATTATGTGGCTGGTGTCAAGTTCTGCTTACTCTATAGACAGTGTCTTTTAGACATGTAATAAGAGGTCAAATATAAGACAGGATAGTGAAACCATGGTTCCTAACTAGAAAGGTAAGAAATAAAGTGGACTGGTTGGTTCAAGGTTTGCCATTTTACAATGTCATAGTTGCTTTGCATGGAATTAAGAAAATCACCAATTTACATAGAGATGTTATGCATTGAAAATTTACCTAGAATTAAGAAAATATCTAGAGTCACCTACCGTCACCTACACCTCATTCGTTTCTATCTAAGAGATTGCTCATCTTTACTTTTACTTTGCCATTTTATCTTATATACAGTAAATATTCTAGTTTGGGTCATGCGACACTGCCCTCTAGTGTTCATGATCTCATTACTGTAGATACAAGTATGAAGGCAGACGTCTGTACCAGCCTCTATGTACTACAAAGGCCTCATATGCTTGCTTATATGCAGTAACGAATCATTCAGAAGGAACCACGGGATACACAGATTTTGAAATTAACGAATGAAGCTTCTTGCTTCATTCCAAAATGCTTCATATTTGTAATGTTTAGTGTCAGTGTTGAATTCACAGGATCCTTGAGAAGGTTTAGGCTCTCATTTTTCACTACTGTAATTACATACATTTTAATTAGTTTAGCTAAAATGTATGAAAATTTAATAGTAATTATTGAATGAAAAACCGAGTGATGGATAACAGAATAATACACTATTTTTAAGGTTTTAAAAAATGGTAAGCATTCTGTCTGTACTTAATTTGTTTTGCGAGATTTAATTTTGCTACCTAGTAAACTGATATGATTCAGATTTAAAAGAAAAATAAACAATATTTCTGAGGTAAATAATTTCTGTCGTATTATTCTTGCTGCAAATCCTCATGTGACGTGTGATAGGATTGAAATGAACTTCAGAGTTATAACGAGAAAGAAAAACAAGATTGTTTAAACTGTATTAGACTGCAGGAAAGGTTTTTTAAATCCATTCTATCACCTTCATTTGTTAAGATTATTTAGATCTGAATATACCACCAGATTATCTGCCTTTCTCAGCAAATCTATTATATTATTGATACTATAAGAACAGTAGAAGAATAATTCTTGCATATTATTAAGCATATTATGCATACTATTTACTTCCTTTTCTACATGATGACATGAAAATCTTTTTTTATTCTGTAGCAGTCCAGCGTGGACGCATTCCACCAACACACTCAGGGATCAGTCCAACCTCAATGGTGTCGGGTGGTGGAGGTGGCCCAGGAGGACCAGGCATGGCAGGGGAGTTTTTCAACGGTCAGCCAGCACCTGAGCTTATTTCGCAGCTCCTGCGAGCTGAACCTTACCCTAGCAGCCGTTATGGAGCTCAGTGTGGTCAACAGTTGCCTGGAGGTCACGGCTCCGTCATGGGCATCGACAGTATTTGTGAGTTGGCTGCCAGACTCCTGTTCAGCACCATCGAGTGGGCCCGGAACATTCCCTTCTTCCCTGACTTACCTGTCTCGGAGCAGGTGGCCCTGCTGCGCCTCAGCTGGAGTGAACTGTTCATCCTGAATGCAGCTCAATCAGCCCTGCCACTACACATGGCCCCCCTGCTGGCTGCCGCAGGCTTTCACGCTTCACCCATGTCTGCTGAGCGTGTGGTCTCCTTCATGGACCAGGTCAGAGTATTCCAGGACCAAGTGGATAAGCTAACGCGACTACAGGTTGACTCTGCTGAATATAGTTGCCTCAAAGCCATAGCTCTCTTCTCGCCAGGTAAGTGATGCGGTTTCATGTCTAAGTTAACCATACAACATCTTGAGAAAAAAAAAATAAATCTCACCAACAATGACACCTAGTTCTTTAATTACTTTCAAAATGGCCACTTATTTATTTTGCAGAATTTTGTGAAATGCACAAACTACATATTTTTCTGAAGCTTAACTCACCTTGATTTTGCAGTGAATTATAAAGCAACCTCTTAACATGAACATGTCATTAATGAAGGTTGAATGTTCTTTAATACAGCCCTTTATTCAAGACACATTATTCTTCTGAGGAAAGTTGGCACTGTTGCTTACTTTGTGTCTCTAATAGATGCAAGTGGACTGACAGACCCAGCCCATGTGGAGAGTCTGCAGGAGAAGGCTCAGGTGGCTCTGACCGAATATGAACGCATGCAGTATCCCACTCAACCACAGCGCTTCGGTCGGCTCCTTCTCCGCCTGCCCTCACTGAGAGCTGTCCCTGCAAACCTCATATCTCAGCTCTTCTTCATGAGACTGGTGGGCAAGACGCCCATCGAGACACTCATTCGAGACATGCAGCTCTCTGGCAGCTCCATCAGTTGGCCTTATGTGCCTGGACAGTAGCTGGGTCATGAAAACCCTGGGAGCATACAACAGTCAGCCACTCAAACATTTGACTTTTATGTTCTGTGTGGGCTTATAGGATTGTGATGTGTAATTTCCTTTTAGTTGCCACCAGAATATTCCTGTTGTGTTATCAAGATTCATGTAATCTTATTTCTCTTTAGTGTACATGGAGAAGGATGGCCAATATGCTGTCACATGTCCTTGGGCAGATGAATAGCGTCACTTGATTTTGGGATACCTCAGGTTTTTTACGTAAATAGCAGAACTTATAGAGGTGACTCTATTGTACATAAGCACAGTGACAGATAATTGACAAGAAACTATGAATAGTATAGGAAAATACAATACTCATGCAATTGTTTTCAGAGTTGAATATCTTAACGCTGTGATTACATGACTGATCCAGGTCCAGCTTTAACCAGAAACGTTCCTGCCGTACCTAAGAATAATTACTGTTTCAATTATAACAATTGATTATGTAGTTTAGACAAATTAACCTACTCATGAAGGTATTGCCATGGACTGCAGTGCTATGTACGTGAGAAATCAGTGGTGAATATGTATTGTAAAATGTGACAGTCACATTGTTTAAAAAAGCTCTGTGTACTCTTACTTAATTGGGTCCAAATTTTTTTTTTTTCATATCTTCGGCGATGAAAAATATTTTTGCATACGAATAATTAAAAACCATTCATCCAAACACATTTTGTGCTGAAATTTTGACGAGACTGGATTTTATTCTTTGATCTCCATATTTCTGAAAAATTTCAGGCTTTTATTTTATAGCCAGATACTTACCAGATTCTTAATTTGACATGCAGACACTTAGGATGCTAAATTTTTTAGGCCATTGAATTGAGGTATATATTATTCATAAGAATTTTATATTTATCATCAAAATGTAAAATATAATTAGATTGGCTGATTGCTGATTTGTAATATTTAAAAGTTTCAATTGTTAGCTTGCACTTAAGCTGTCAGAATTAGCTATGAAGGTGTCACGATCATATATAATTCTAATGTCAGTGAGGAGACAAAATGGTGGAACAAACAGTTCTTCACACGCAATTATTTACTATAATTTCACCATAGTGAAATGGGATATTATTATTATATTATTATATAAATCTGAGGAACCTCATTATTAAACCTCATTACTTTTATTGCCTGGTATTTACTACACAATTTGCTGGGTCACTAACCAGCTACCGTATATATCTTTATATGACTAAAAAGATCATAAAATCCCACTTCAGTGCAATTATTGCTAAAAGCAAAGATGCAGTTCTTGACAAACCACTTTTGTCCCATTTTGCTGAAAGTGATCTTTATGTGATATAGGTTATTCTGCATTTGTCTTACCTAGAAACAGGAAATCGGAGCTCATAATTAATCCAATTTCTAGCGCTAAACCCTAGCCCCAAGGTTTGCCCTAGAGTCAATATTATCCCTAGGGTTGATTGTAGAGTTAGGGCTTAAGATCAATAACTTTAACTGACTCTAAACTTAATGCTGCTTTGTTTACTGCTAAGCTGTATGTTGCCATGTTGTTTTGACGTCACTTGCTGAATTCAGACTTAAAGAGACTGAGTCAAGGGGTGTTTTCTTTGTAGCATTATCTACACACCCTAAAGTGTATTGAGGGATTTAAAGCTCTTGTGAAAAATGGCCATATAGTTTTATAGCTGACACTCAAATTTCATTTGGTTATTAAATTAACTTGGCTACTGAATCCAGACATCATAAATCACTAGAATATTCACCCGCTTCGAATGTTATCGCTCGATTGAATGGATGTTATCAGTGGTTAATCAGAGCGGGTCCAATATTGGACTAATTGTGATGAATGGAGCACTGGTCTTTCAGTTATGTGTATTTTTAATTCCCTGAAATAGATACTTAAAAAACCCAATACTGGGTTTTGATAAGAAGACTTCCTGAAGAGGGTTACAGTTGACACATCCACAGCACCATGTTTTTTGCCTCACCCTACAAGAAAACTCCAGGACATAGCGCTTATACTAAATCTGAAGCGAGTTTCTATTAGGGAAACTGTTCTCATAGATTTCAATTGAATACAATTAATTTGTATGACACTATTAACAATTGACATCGTCTCAAAGCAGCTTTACAGAAGTATGAAAACAGAATAAAAATTGTAAAGTTTAAAATTAAATTATCCCTGAAATGATATGAGGAAGAAACCTTGAGAGGAACCAGGCTCAGATGGAAACCCATGCTCATTTGGGTAACCCTGGACAGTGAATAATGTAAATTATGTCCTTTCTACACCAGTTTATAGTCGAGTGGAATTGGGCAACAATGACCTCCTAATGATTTTAAAAACAGCAGCTGATAATGATTAAAACAGCACTTTCAGTCCAAACATTTTTATGCTACTGTGGAAACATTTTTGTCTGATAATTTATGCATCACAGCTATTATTGCACTGCTCGGACCTCTATACCTGTCTAATAAAGCATAAAGTCATTCAGATATTAGCCAGCAACTTCGGGCATACAGCATGTGAATGTGACTGTGGCATGAATGTTGGTGCCAGATGTGCTGGTTTGAGTATCTCAAAATATGTCTCACTATACCAAATGTGGTGAGCAGAAAAACATTTCAGAATGAAACACATCAAACCTTGAGGCAGATGAGCTACACCAGAAGACCAGATGAGCTACAGCAGTAGATCATGCTGGGTTCTGTTTCTGTGAGCCAAGAACAGAGCAATTATTGAAGAAAGCTGAGGTGCAGTGGGCTTTCCAACATCCCATCTGGTACTAAAAACCATGCCATTGTTAAACCAACAGTAATTGCACTTTTCTTTATTTTTATATTTAATGTGAGCTCTAGACTTCAATGCATGAATATTTGCATTGTGCTGCTGCCACATGTCTGATTAGATAACTGCTTCATGCAGTTATCTAATCAGACATGTGGCTGCAGCACAATGTGCAGAGGTACAGGCGTTCCAATTAAAGTAGAGAGTGGATGTATATTGTGGGAACAAACATTGTACATTGTCATACCTAGGAGTTGAACGACAAACAACAATTAATCATTTGTACCATTTAAAACGATAATTTGTATGAAATTAGTTCTAAGGTGAAAACCATCTGCCTTTTTTTGTGCAAGTGGACTCTATTGTGTGGGTGATGAGCAGGATGTGGATTGATGTGCGTGTATGCATGTGTATGTGGATGGATACAGACAGACATGTTACAGCTTGTGTAATTGTTTGATAACTGTCTTATTCTCCCAGTGAAAATAGAAACCTTTAGAGAGGATTTTGGCAAAGGGAGATCAGCCTAAGTTAGAACTGGGCTACTGTGATTAGATTAGTTTGGAGCACTTTATTGTCATTTTAGCTGTATACAAGTATTCTAGACATATTCATCTATTTTGTTATACAGGTGTGTATTGGAACAACTGATTTGTTTCCATCATTATAGAAAGGGACCACAGTGAATCACCTGACAACAAGTACAATATTAGGAAAATCAAAATGGACAGCAAAGAAACAGATAATAAATATAAAGTGAGAATGTTGAAACAGTAGACTCAGGACAATGAGGACAATTCAACAATAAATACAACACAGTATTCAGCAAAACAAATGCAACAGTGTAAAACATCCAGTAATCAGCAGCACAGTGACTGGAATGTTGCTTGTTCAGTAAAGCCTCATAATTACATCTAACAGCATAAAATAGCCTGATGGTTAGCACTAATACAACTATTAAGTTCTATCTGTAAGACAGTGTAATGTTGGTGCATCAGTATTATATAAACATTTCTGATAATGTCTCTTTGAATGTGATATAGAGTAGTAAGTGATCTGCACACATTTCTGCATCTACTTTTGAACCAGTGGCCTGGATAAGCTGCAATACAAAATGGGATAAACATCAAAGCTCCAAAATAATTTTAGTATAGGTGCCAGAATTATGAGTTAGAGAGACACACTTAATTCAGAGCACACAGGTAAGGTGATACACCTTCAGACACTAGTTTGTCACTTTGCTGGCAAGACAAGTACATCTAGTCTGTGTTAAGCTACCAGTTAATGTCCATTTGTCACCAGGCTGCACGGTAATTGTTGAGCCCCCCTCATCAAAGTCCATGTCACGTAACATCACACCGTTGTGGGGTGACAGATGGATTCTCCCTGTCTTGCTGTGGAGGATTTTACAGTCCAAGGTGCCAATAAACTTGAAAAACTCAACAGGAGAGACTGTATGATAATGCTAAGCCAAAAGATCTTGTCTCCCTGTCTAGCTGTAGAGGATTTTACAGTCCAAGGTGCCAATCAACTTTAAAAACCCAACAGGAAAGACAGTATGAAATTGCTAAGCCAACAGATCATAAACAGAGAATGCAACAGGCTGAGCTAAGTGATATTAATATTGACCAGCTTCATATTAGCCAAATGGGGAAGACTTACTTACTTACTTACTTAAAAACTTACTTCAGCACAATGGACCTGACCACAGGGTTTTATAATATTCCAATGGCAGAGAAAGACAAGAAATACACAGCATTCACAACTGTGATGGGGCTTTATGAGTACAACAGGGTGCCACAGGACATTTTTAACAACCCACCCTTATTCCTGAGAATGATGCCCAGCATATTTGGAGATCTGAATTTGCTTGATCTGAACCTTGATGATTTGCTTCAACTAAAGAGGATGCCTAGAGATTTTAGAAACTGTGTTCCAGTGACTGCAGCTTTTAATAACCTCAGTCCGAAGTAAGAAGTACTGCCACTCAAAAAAAAAAATGTCAAAGGCTGACCTGATGGAAAATGATGATTGTTCACCATAAGTAAAGAGAACTTTCCTTGGGTGGGTATTTTATTACCAACTCTTACCACACTGCTCTTCCATAGATAAGCCACTGTTTGCTTTCATTCCTTAAAAATGAGACCGGGGAAGGATAAAATGAATTCCAATTCTTGTTTATACAGGTAACTCAGAAACTCTAATTGAGTGATGATGTTGGACTATGATGTTGCAATGTCTCAGTTTGACCCGCTCCAACATTAATGTGATTGTGTAGCTGTTAAGGCTATTGTTGATGCTCAAAACGAGTGGGATAAGGGCTTTGGAGTCTGTCCAAGATCTGTTGCTGCCAGGGCAAGATTATAAAAATTCCAGTGCAGCCAAGAACTCTAACCATTTCTAAAATCATGACATTTGTGATCAGAAAGAAGCAGCCTTCCAGGTGTGAGAGAGCAGGATTTAATGAAAGAGCTATGAGGTGACTCTCTAGATTCTAGAGGATAGGACAAGTGCCTGGACTATGGATGGCAGAGCAGATATTGAAATCCATGTGATGCTGGGCCACTTGGATGTACCGGAGGTGGACTATAAGGAGCAGGATGTAGGTAACCCAATACAGTGCTTTCAAGAGAAGATAGCTCTGGCAGTGCTTCAGAAAGTTTACATGTGGAATGTAATTCAGATTTTGTTCTGAATCACTGTAATTCTGTTTTGTGGTTAGAAATGTAAATGGGAAGGTGTTGTTATTTATTTTCTTTTTTCTCTCTGTTTAGTTAAAGGTTTTATGTTCTTAGGCAGCCTGCCTTGTAAAAAACATAATATTATATAATTCAGATATTAGGGCTGAGTATCATTAGGTTGTTGAGGAGGTGGTCTCATCCTGGTTGACTCCTGCACTGTAAACCCTAATGTTGTTTAAAGTCCTCATAACTAAACATTACGTAAAGTTTTGCATTTTGGCCCTGTCACTCAAAAATATGATGTAAAAGTGTTCTGAGCTCAAGATTATGATTAATCAATAGGTCGATTAAAAAATAGGTCATTTTCAGAAATGTTGTCTTTTTGACTTTAAAATTCTAATACATTGTACAGTCTTTAAGTGCAGGGCAAGGACTTCTCTCTCTCTCTCTCTCTCTCTCTCTCTCTCTCTCTCTCTCTCTCTCTCTCTCTCTCTTTTTTTATCAGAAAACAAATGGCTTCCATTATACTTATGGAATGTAATGAGAATAAATCCATCAGGGATAAACTTTTCATAAAGTTTCTAAATTAATTTTAATACACTGTAGTGGAATGTGGCCTTGTTGAAGTGAAAATTCAAAGGGATACACCTTCAGTAACAAAGGAGGTTGCATGAAAACACACACACACACACACACACACACACACACACACACACACACACACACACACACACACACACACACACACACACACACACACACATACGTGGGGTACAAAAGGGAGAGCTTAAACACTAGATTTTGTCTCTTCACTGTGTAGATTTTGCACTGCAAGGAAGACGCCTTTTACTGCAACAAAATAAAATTCTTTCTTTGCTTTTACTACCACCTCTAAGTCTGAGTGTATTTTATACATCTAGATCAAAACTGCCACCACAACATATACAAGTGTTTTTCACTCAAGCACCTTTTAATACACATGTACATTTGTGCATAATATACACAGGCAAGAACACACATGCACACTAAATGCTAAAATGTGTGAAAGAGTTCCTCACAACCTCATCCCAAATCCCATTAAAATCATCATAATCACCTCTTCTGCTGTCGATATGGTTTAGTTTGTTTCTTTTATTATTGTCAGGGGCAATTTCAAGTATTTCAGTGCAACCACTGAATAAACTACAATTTGATTGTATGTGTCAACAACCACACATTCAGTTTTGTAGGTTCTGCCTAGCAACAAGACAACTAATGTTTTATGTCCTCTATCCATTATTGGAAATTATGTATTTTTAAAAGTGAAAGATGTCTATTTAAATCCCTGTGGTACGTTTCTATAATGAAAGACAACACAGAAATAATTACAATATTTCCCGGTCAAACTTTTCAGAGTAGCTATCAAGTAATGATATTTCATTGGTGGTTTTGTGATGGTATGATTCTGTATTTGATTCGTAATACTGAAACATGTTAGTTAATACACTTACTCATAGTGTAATCGTGTATTTCATGGCAGCAACTTCTGAGATCAGTTAATTTCTTTAATAACCTTGCCAACAGGTATTTAGCTGTGAGGTATACCAGGTATACCTGTGAGATATACCACATGAAGTCGACTAATTGTTTTTCTGTGCGAGATACAACATGGAAGATACTGCTTAACGTTACACCATGTGGATTGTTTTTTCCTGGTGGAAACTTTGCATTAATTAACAAAGTTCTCAAAGTATGATTGAGAAATCGACTGGCTTCAAATTTTGACTTGTACAGCGCATTTGTAAAGTATTAATTATAGGCTAATGTGTGTTAATAAGAACATTGCTACTTTAGCTGAGACGAATTAAGCTAGTGATGTTTCACTGTGGTTAAGCCACTGCTAATATATATGATATGGTAATATAATTGTGTCAGAACATTTTAATCCATTATAAAATAAAAAAAATACAGAATTTTAGATATTAGTTGATAAAACTCACTCAGATTACTTCATAATGACCTACTCTATACTCACAATAAAGATTAACCAATTTCACTGTGGAATTTTTAAATAGTTCCTATTCAAACTCACCATATCTTGCAATAGAATTGTGCCAGAATGAACTATTTTAATACATTATAAAATGTACGTTTCAAAATTTTAGTTAATAAAACCATCTCACATCACTTCACAATGACCTACTCTATGTTCACAATAAAATTCATTCAAATTCAATATTTCTGTCCATTTAATTCAACCAGAAGCGAATTTGATCCATTATAAAATGAACATTTTGAGATTTTAGTCAATCAAACCGAATGCCCTCCTCTATGCTCATAAAAAACATCAAACAATTTTACTGTGGGATTTTGTAGTAATGGCTCTTCAAACTCACTGTCTATAATTCAATATAATTTACATTTTGATTTATATCCAAATTCGATTGATTTTTGAATGGCCAGTTTAAATTGTTATTTGATCAAGACAGATCATTTCATAATGGCCTATTCTGTGGTCACCATAATGATCAAGCAATTTCACAGTGGAAATGGATTCAAATATACCTCTAGGCGCAATTATATTGCCAGATATGGTGAATTTGAGGAGGAACTGTTTAAAAATTCCACAGCAAAATTGCTAGACTTTTATCTTGCTCATAGAGTAGATTATGCTGAAGTGACATGAGATGATTTTACCAACTAACATACTGAAATTTTAATTTTGTAATGAATTAAAAATAGTGCCTCCAGGTGCAATTATACTGCCAGATATGGTGATCTTGAAGAGGAAATATTTTTATAATTCCACAGTAAATTTGTCTGATCTTTATTGGGAACATAGAGTAGGTCATGCTGAAATTATATAAATGAGTTTCATGAGCTAACATTTTCAAAGTTTCATTTTATGATGGATTAAATGATTAAAATGTGTCCACACGGGATAAGATAGGAATTATTAAAAGATTCCACGGTAGAATTGGCTGATATTTCTTGTGAGCACAGAGTAAGTGTAACGAGTCTGTCTGTGTTTTCCCTTGTGTCTGTCTGTTGTCATTCCCTGATGTTAATTGTTGACCCCGCCCACCTATTTGTTACCACGGACATTTAATTGCATTCAGTCTCTTCCCCAGGTGTTTTTTCTTAGTCCTTGTCTGTCTCCGTCTTGTGATTGGTTCTTGTTCACAATATGTACTCTGTTTTGTTCACTTCCTGGTTGTGAGTCGTTGTTTAGTGTTAGTATGTGCTATGCTGTCTGTTCATGTCTCTGTTCCTGTGCTCTGTCCTGCTCAGTGTTCTGCCCTGTTTTTGCCTGCTTGTTTGTTTTCTGTTTTGTGTATTAAAAGGAGTTAACTGCAAATGGATCGGCACTCGCCTTTGTCTCATCGTGACAGAAAGTCATTACGAAATGATGAGATGGTTTTATTAACTAATATTTGAAACTTTTCAATTCATTATGGATTAAATGTGCCCTGTGGCCCATTAAAATTGGATTAAATTGTGCCTACTGGCACAAATATATTGGCAGATATTGTACTTTGAATAGCAATTATTAAAAAATTCCACAGTAAAATTGGTTGAACTTAATTTTTTCTATACATTAGGTCATGCACAAATGATCTAATGAAATGGTTTATCAACTAACAATTAGGACTGCATATTTTATAATGGATTTTAAAAATCCATTTTAATTTTTCTAAATATATACGTGCGGCTAATTTAACCGTGCTTTTAGAAAGAGTGGCTTGCTTAGTCCAAGTAGTGATGGACAAAATGCTGAACCTCTCACAGGCAATGTGTCTTCTCTTTGGTCTGATTTATGCATTCGACCTAAATGATCCCAAATCACTCAACAACACATTTGATTTAATCCAGCTTATCTAATTAACTTTCATTAACTAATGTTAATGGGACAGAATGCTCTCAAGCCTAGAGTGCAGTCTCTGGCTTTTTTAAGAAACGTGACTGTGAGACTTTAACACCACCATTTGTTGTGGGCATTTCCACCTCCATTAACGCTTATCCATTTATGAAGTTACATTGAGATGTTGTTACACCTCTGTAGTGTGGTTGTGACCCAGTAATTTTCCATTACAGTATAGTCTGTACTGTACTAATCTAACATGTTGGCCAAAGACACTGATCATCTTCAGTATGTTTTATTTTTTTGTTACATTAACAATTGTGAGGTGTAAAATGTGTAATTATTAACTGCACAGAGTTGTACAGTTGATTTAGTGCACTGTTTAATGTTGGACATTATTACTGTTGTTAAACCACCTTTACAGTGTGTTTGTGACCCAGTAATATTTCCATTAAAGTATAGTTTGTACTGTAATATTGTGAAATTTTGGTGAAAGACTCTATATATGTTTAGTATGTTTGAGTATAGTTTGCTAATTTTGAGTATACTGTATGCTATGTTTGCACAAGGCATAAACACTCAAATGTTACAGTGTGGCTGTGACATATTTTCATTATGGTATAATGTTTACTGTATTTTGATTAATATTGTGATATTTTGTCAATAAATACTCAAAGATTAAATATGCTTTTCATTGTTTTATTTCAGTTCGGTGTGCACAGACTTTGCAGTCAAAAATTAGAACTTCAGTAAACAGTTTCAGATGAATTTCCATGTTGAGTTAACTTAGATATACAGCTGAATCTCAATAAATTAGAATGGTTTGGAAAAGTTCATTTATTTCAATAATTCAACTCAAACTTAACACTGGACTTCAATCAACTTGTGCTATGAGCTTCTCCACCCTTCATGACACGTCTATGTGTGGTGGCTCTTGATACCTTGACCCCAGCCTCAGTCAATTCCTTGTGAAGTTAACCCAAAATCTTGAGTCGATTTTGCTTGACAAGCCGCTCAATGCTGCGTTGCTCTCGGTTGGTTGTGCATCTTTTTCTTCCACACTTTTTCCTTCCACTCAACTTTCTGTTAACATGCAGCCAGCTTCTTTGGTAATGAATGTATGTGGCTTACCCTCCTTGTGAAGGGCATCAATGATTGTCTTCTGGACAACTGTCAGATCAGTAGTCTTCACCATGATTGTGTAGCCTAGTGAACCAAATTGAGAGACCATTTTGATGGCTCAGGAAACCTTTGCAGGTGATTTGAGTTGATTAGCTGATTGGCATGTCATTATATTCAAAATGATCACAAATGCAGTACCAACTGTAAACTGCTTCAGTCTGTGTGTTCTGAATTTATATAATATACATGTTTTAAATAAATTAACTTTTCTATGACATCCTAATTTATTGACACGTGTATAAGTAGTCTTTAAATTAATGGCAAGTTAAGAGAACATAATCGTTTAAGTACATTGAATAAGCAGCAAGTTTGATGAACTGAACAAATTATTTATTCTACATAATCGGTAAGTTAAATAAACTTAAATATGCAAGTTTTAGGAGATTCTATTACTCAGTTTACATTTACATTATTTAGCAGACGCCCTTATCCAGAGCCACTTACATTTTTATCTCATTTATGCAACTGAGGGTTACAATTTATACAACTGAGGGTTAAGGGCCTTGCTCAGGGGCCCAGCAGTGGGAACCTGGTGGACGTAGGAATCAAACTCACAGCCTTCTGATTGGTAGCCCAACACCTTAATCACTAGGCTACCACATCCCTAGTTGAATTGAGGGAATGAGTTTACTCAATCAATTTAGTTCAATCAACTGTTTAGGGTTTTCTGTTTGTCACAGCTGCCTTGAAGTTCCTGAAGCGCCACGGATGTGCTTCTGAGCTTTTGGTGTCTTTGAAAATCCCCTGAGTACAACGGAGCCTGGGCCGATGGTCTGGATACTTGCTCCATTTCGATACTGTGACTGCAAAAGGATTTCAGTTGATAGCACACCTTGTTCCCTCCTGTGTGGTAGATGAAATAATTTTATGCCTTCCTTCATTGAAGATCTGGCTCTGATACCCTGGCTTGGAACTGGTCTCTGTAATCGGGGGTCTGAAATCCAGAGGAGGAAACACTGAATTTCATGCCTGTGACCTTTTACATGACAACATTTAAATAATAGCATTTACCTCTCTTGTTGGCAACCCTAAACATTATTTAATTAGCTGCAATCAAATTGTGATCCTTGAAAATATATTCTAAAATTGCTTCTAGTATCCAGGAAATTTCCCTTTCCCTTTGTCCATGTCCTGCGGACATTGGGGTTACAGTATACTGTAAGCAATAGTTTGGTACAAAATATCTTACATTGCATGTGATATTGGCAGAGTTGCTATTTTTATCATCCCATAGTCGGTGCCTTGACTGTCTTTATAAATGATATTTAAATAAAAAAATATATTATTATTACCTATTTGAGGAAGTTCAACTTTCTCTGTTGTTCTTGGTAAAGCTGGACTTCTTGAAGCTTGACTGTCTGGTCTTCTTCTGTGCTGTGACGATATTGGAGGAAAGCGGACTTCCTTCGTTGATCTTTGTGGTTTTCCCACAATTTTTTTTGAGGAATCCTTTGCCGCACTCTGAGGTGGCTGTCTGCTTGGCAGCAAATGGCATGGTTTCATGGATGAAACCCTGTGTGGAGCTGTTGAAGTTCTGCTTGTATGTCGAGACAGTCGCCACTCTTTCTTATGCACATGCACTACAAGGTCCATGGGAGACCCCAAAGTTGAAGTACCTGCACACAGAGAAGACAATATTGCTTACAAAACTTACTCAAATACTGGGTGTTTGGAACATCGGTGTTTGCCCACTTGAATACAATAATGCTTAACAGCTTTCACTTACTTGGATAAGCTGGTGATGATGATGATGATGATGATGATGATGATGACAGTCTCTCTGAAGACAAAGATGCTCTGGTTTGCATTGTAATATCCTCAGAGGACACTTTGTGAGGTAGCACTTCAGATTGGAATTTTTCACTGCCATCTGGGCTTCTTGCTGCTAGTTCTCTCTTAACTGGTGAAAGATGACAAAGGTGTATAGGTTCATATAACATTTATGTTCAAACTACTAATAAAATAACATAACAAAGAATCATAGAATTAATGGATTATTTACAGAAGTCCTAGATTTGTCTGTCTGTCACACAAGAGGATTTAAATAGTGTGATAAATATATATGTAAAAAATGTTGGGTTCAGATCTGGCAGGAAATTTGCCCATGAGAGATTCAATCCATTAGTATGACATTTTAGTGCTCAAACCAATTTCCTCCTCTAAAACCCAAATCTTTTCATGCACCATGATTCTAAAAATATTTTATCCAAAAATCCTGAGCTTTTTTTCCTGAGCTATTTATTTCCTGTTAATTGACCTTGCCTAGTTTCTTGACCTGTCACCATTTGGAATCCCTTTTACTTCCTAGTTTCTAAGTTTATATTCTGTGTACAGAGCTCTGCCTGTGACCCTTTGGATATTATTGTCCAGTGCTTGAGTTCAGTGATTGAGTGTATGACTTGGAATTGCTTTTGACTGAGATCTGACACCCTATTTTTGATTCACTTTTTTCCTACAAGAGATTGTCCCCTTCTATGGATCCTGATAATTGTTTTTGTGTTTTTCTGCCTGGGCAGATGTTCCGCTGATATCATAGAAAGGATATAAACATAAACATGCTGGAGATTTTTGATACTGGTATGTAAGTTAAGTACAAGTAGAAGATTACAATTTAACCCTTAAGATTATCATTCACTAGCAGAGTAATTATACTAATGGTAGTGTTGATGGTAATGTTTTGAAATTTGACATCAAAAAGTATTTAAAACTGCTGACTGATAAAAGAAGGGTAAGGTTCTTAATTCATTTAAAAAAATACACATTAGATCACACATAGTTCAGGTGTACATTTGAGATATGAAAGTGACGTGACATACGGCTATGGTGAACCATACTCAGAATTCGTTCTCTGCATTTGACCCATCCAAAGTGCACACACATAGCAGTGAACACACACACCGTGAACACACACCCGGAGCAGTGGGCAGCCATTAATGCTGCGGCGCCCGGGGAGCAGTTGGGGTGTTCGGTGCCTTGCTCGAGGGCACCTCAGTTGTGGCCGGCCTGAGACTTGAACCCACAACCTTAGGATTACGAGTCAGACTCTCTAACCATTAGGCCACGACTTGCCCAAAGCCTGAATGTACTGCAATACCAGGGCGATGCGTGGAGCGGACAGAGCAAGCCCCTGTTCCGACTCCCAGCTCTAAAAATCCATTTAATATGTAGCCCTTATATAGAGGACCTATCAGATATTAAACTGATAAGAACAGATACTACACTTGATCTTAGCCAAAAGGCCGAGAAGCGATATACAGTAGTTCTAATTAGTAGGATCACAATTGATGTAGATAGTGGCATTGCATAACGCACCTAATATGGATTGATCTACATTAATACATGTGTAGCACCTTATATTAGCAGTAATGAAACATTTAGGATTTTTCAAACTCAAAGTAAGTCATTAGAGATTATTTCGCTAGTCTTTTTTTCTTTGGAATTTACCTTTGTCCAGTGAGGTGTCCTGATGTAGCTTGACATCTGGAAGCTCAGTTGTTGTGACACTCACTTCACTGATGTGAATAATGTCTGCACCATCTGATGTTTTTTTGTCACTCAAGAGAGCACCTTCTGAAAAACAACAATTGAGCATTAGTACTGCATAGTACGGCATTTAACAAATCACTTTTTTTAAAATTAGTAATTGATAGCATTTTGTCTAAATTTCGGTCAGATAAAATATTTTCACAGCTTAAATAAAAAATCCATAAACATTACAATTATTTTTCTATATAATTTCTTGCATTTACTAGTCCTTTTAACCAATCCTCTTTGTATTTTCTAGCACTGATAATATTTTCCATCAACACGGATATACAGTAAGTTTTCATATTGTGGACACTCATATACTGTGAATTTTGCTGAATAAACTAAAGAAGCTTCAATAAAGCTTCCTTTTGGTGAAATATAACTTTGTCCAATAGAGCCTCTTTCTGGAGCTTAGCAAGTTCAGGTGGTGTCTGACTGAGTTTGGTGAAGTGACTACTCTTAATACAACATGATGAGTCTCCTTCACACAGTATAGCACATTCTGCAAAGCACATTCAATATAAGTACTGTTTGTTACTGCATTGAAAATGTTGTTTTATCGATTAGATAGTGTCATAAAAGAGAAAATGGTATTGAATCATCAAGCTTTCATTCTTCGTAAATACCTTCATCCAGTGAAGCTTCCTGTAGGACCTCAGTAAGATCAGGTGGTGTGAGATCGATTTCACTGAAATGATTGCTGTCTTCACCATTTGATTTTTTATCACTCAATAGAGCATAATCTGTTAAACAACAATCAAGTATTAGTACTGCATGTAACTGTTTTTCAATATTTTGCTGATGTCATGCTGATGTAATGTCATGAATGTCATGATGTAATGTCATGAACTATAAAAATAAGTCACAATAGAGAATTTCATCCTAGTCTAACTCCTAGTGGTAATGTTACCTCTCACTATGCACTCTGATACATATTACCATGCTGAAACTCAATTGGAAACTTTTTCTAACTCCTATTGGTTCATATATTATCTCTCAGTGCGCTACACACTACGTATTACCGTGCTACTCTGGCGAGGACTATGTCCGCATGCTGAGTGCCATCCTAAATAGAGGCGTGCACAGGTGTTGAGAGTTGCGCTAATTGCAGCTACGTGACCGAGAGCATATAAAAAGGCGTGCTGGTGGTGGCGGGTTTGCCTGAAAGGCACCCGGGAAGATACAGTACCCTCGCCCCTAGGAATGGCCCCTGATGGTCCCAGGCTCCTTGCTCGGTCTCTGTGAAAAGTACTAACCAGCTCTGGGTCCAGGATGTGTCTCGCAAGGACCCACAAATGTTCCTCCGGACAATAGCCCTCCCAATCAACCAAATACTGGATGCCCTTCACGCACCGTCGGGAGTCCAGAATCCGCCAGACAGTAAAGGCCGGGCCTTTGTTGACGAGGCGGGTTGGGGCCAGGTTAACAGGGTGTGCTAGAGAGCTACAGAGGACCGGCTTGAGCATGGACACATGGAATGTAGGGTTGATCTTCATGGACTGGTGGAGCTGCAGCGGGTATGCCACGGGATTAATCTGCCCTCAGGATCTTGAACGGATTAATGGAGCGTGGCGCCAATTTCTTGGACTCAACGTGCTAGGGCAGATCTTAGGTTGCCAACCAGACCCTCTGACCTCTGGAATGTGGGTGCTGCATGTCACTTGCGGCTGGCCGTGCGGGCGCACCTCTGAGTATTCATCTGGAGGGTGGTCTTTGCCTTCTGCCAGATCCTGTGATACCAGGTTGCCATGTGGTCTGCAGCTGGAACCCCTGACTCCCCCTCCTGCTTGGCAAACATGGGGGTGTAGCTGAACTGACATTCAAAAGGCAACATGCCCAGGGCACTGTGCCAAAGGGAGGTGCTCCTCCGAGGCAGCTCTGGGTGCACTGAAAGCCCCAGACCGTGACTGACTGCATGGCCCAGTCTATTTGTGGATTATGCTGCCGCAACCAGGGGAAGCCCAAGATTAGGTGTAACTCGGGATCTCAAGTGACATACAGTGACAGAAGCTCTGTATGCGAGGCCAATGCACAAGGTGAGCCAATCTGTCTTCATGGTTATGGGCCCAGCAGCCAATGGGTGCCCGTCCAGGGCATGAACTGGTAGGGAATGTGGGAGTGACTCCAAATGAAGCTTCAAGCTGCGGGCCAAAACTTCATCAATAAAATTTCCGGGAAAAGACCAGTACTGTAAAAGGGGTCAAATCTTGGACCAGCCCAGTCCCCTTTACCTGGGGGTCTGAGAATGGAATGGGCCGTTGCATTGATTTAGGCCCGTGGAACATAGTTACATGGGTTCTGAGGAAGCCTCTTGGGGCTCAGAGTAATCGGAATGTATACAGTATACGCACATGCGAGTTCATGCTGGGGCCTCCTACTCGCCTGTTGCTCGGTTCGGCATGCACGAAGACGATTATCAATGCGTATCAAACGTGTTTCTGGAACTGTAGAACCGACCGGCTCCAAACTGTTGGCCTGAGGAGCATCACCCTAAGGGCTGTCTGGGGCTCCTTGAGGCTGCAGGAAAGCCTAGATCTGCCCTAGCTGATCAGAAACTTGCTGAACCTTGGTGAAAGCTGGGCCAAGGCCTGCTCATGCTTGCCCAGCGCTGGGGCCTTCCCAGCCACAACCTGCCCTATCTGCTTAACACTGTCTTGATGACGATCTGGTGCGTACATACTTATATGGGGGGGATCCCGGTTCCATTTGGAGGAGGGGGGACTGGGTCCGGCCCGTTATGCACTCGAGTAGTGAATGGTGAATTGGACAGACATCCGGTGCAGATAGAGAAAGCATGAGACTGGATAGGGAGTGATGACAGGATAGGCTTAAATCGGTATAAATAAGTATAAATAAGGGGAAAGTGCATGGGGTTAGCTTGTGACTGTAAATATTTTTCTTTATTTATATATATTTGTTATGAAATAATAACAAGGGAAGATAAAATGCTTGTTATGATGGGGAATGCCCAAAGCAGGGTTTGAACCGCAGAGGCTCAGCTTTCCAAACTGTGCAACTGAAGCTCTACTTCTACACCAAGCAGGCATAGAAGATACAGACAAGGAAGAGCACAGAAGTGTTTACTCCTCACTCTACGGGTTATTACCTCTCAAAGCGACGTGCACTCCAATACAGGTTACCACCTTGAAACTCAAACAAACTCCTAGTCGATCTCCTAGTGGTAATGTTACTCCTCTTGGTTCATATATTATCTCTCAGAGCGCAACACGTATTGCCGCTCTACTCTGGCAAAGACTATGTCTGCATGCTGAGGGCCGAAACTCTGCGTCTTAAATAGCGGTGTGCACAGGTGTCGAGAGTTTCGCTAATTGCGACTACGTGACCGAGAGCCTATAAAAAGGCGTGATGTTATATATATACTGTAATGATGGCTAAATAAACACCACTAAAAACAATAAAATCATCTTGTGAAATTTACCTTTGTACTGTGGAACCTCTTGTAGGACCTTGGCAAATTCAGGTGGTGTCAGGCTGAGTTCAGTGAAGTGACTGCTCTTAACACTATCTGATGAGTCTCCTCCGCTCCGTTGAACATGTTCTGCAAAACAACAATTATTAGTATTACACTGCATATAATAGCTCAATTTATTAGACATTTTATTGATTATACAGTGTCTTGATGGTTAAATTGGTATTGAGCATAAAAATTACAAAAGTAAGTCATTAGAGAATATTTCATCAAGCTTTGATTTTGTAATGACCTTCATCCAGTAAGAGCTCAGCAGTCTCAGGTTCTGTGAGACTGTCTGTACTGTCTCCAGCATCTGAGAATTTTTCATCACTCACTGGGGAAAAACAACCATGAAATATTAAAACTTTGCTATAAAGAAGGTCACTTGTGTTTATTATTATTTGAAAGTGTTTTGTTTGTGAATATTGTCTATGTCTATGAGTTTTTCTCCTGTAAATCCTGCTATGGACTCTGATGATGTATTTTGTCTTTTGCTGGATAAACACCTGTAGAGTCAAAAAAGCTGCATTTTAGTGAGATATACCTTTGTCCAGTGGAGCCTCATGTAGGAGCTCGACAAGTTCAGGCTGTGTCTGAATAAGTTCAGTGACAGGATAACTTTCAACACTTGGTGATTCTTTGCTGCTCACTGAAACATCTTCTGAAAAATAACAATTTAACATTAATAATCCATTTTACAGCATTTACTGTATTACTTGTTTTACTAGTAATTGATGGTATGTTGTTTGTTAATATTGTCTATTATTCCACAAAGCCTTGTATGGACCCTGATGATGCATTTTGTATTTTGATTAATTAACACCACTAGATTTAATTAAACATTATTTTTGTGGAAATGTACCTTTGAGCAGTGAAGCTTCCGGTAGTGTTTTGTCGGTCACCTTACAGAACATGAAAACACTGTCCTGTAGAGATAGTGACTTCACCAGAGACACAGATTTCGGCTTGTCACAGATTTCACCATCACTCTTTGAACTTTGGTCTTTGGTCTTTCTAACCCATCTTTTTAAAGATTTTGGTAAGCTTCTCTTGGGTTGAGATGGTGGCCTGGGTAGATGTTCAGCTGAAATTATAGAGGATATAGACTTAAACATGCTGGGGATTCATGGTACTGGCATGTGATTCAGGTAAGTTTGACCAGAAATTGTCATACAAAATTATTTAAAACAGTTGACTGATAAAACATTTGTCAGGGAAAATAAAACTAGTGATATTTTTAACCTGTGAAGGAGAAAAAAAGGAAGTCAATAGAGAGAATTTCACCAGACTTTTGTTTCTTTGGCATTTACCTTCTTCCAGTGAAGCTTCCTGAAGGATCTCAACATCAGGAACAAGCTCAGATGTTGTGAGACTCACTTCACTGATGTGAGTACTGTCTCCAATATCTGATGCTTCTTCATCACCCAACAGAGCATCTTTTGAAAAACAACAATTGAGCATTAGTTCTGCATGCATACACCAAGTGGCTAGATTTCTTTTGTAATATATGAAATTTTGTCTATGATTTTTCATCGCTCACAAGAGCATTTTCTGCCAAACAACAGTCAACCATTAGTAATGAATGTTTCTGCTTTAATAGTTCATCATGCTTTCTTTTTTTTTTGGAATTTACAGTACCTTCTTCCAGTGAAGCTTCTTGAAGAGCCCCAACATCAGGAACAAGCTCAGGTGTCGTGAGACTCACTTCAGTGATGTGAATTCTGTCTGCAATAGCTGATGCTCCTTCATCAACCAACAGAGCATCTTCTGAAAAACAACAATTGAACATTAGTTCTGCATGCATTCACCAGGTGGCTAGATTTGTTTAGTAATTTATGCCATTTTGTCTATGATTTTTTATCGCTCACCAGAGCATTTTCTGTAAAACCACAATCAGGCATTAGTAATGAATGTTACTGCTTTAACAGTTCATCATGCTTTCTTTTTTTTGGAATTTACCTTCTTCCAGTAAAGCTTCCTGAAGGATCTCAGCATCAGGAACAAGCTCAGATGTTGAGAGACTCACTTCAGTGATGTGAATTCTGTCTGCAATAGCTGATGCTTCTTCATCACCCAACAGAGCATCTTCTTAAAAACAACAATTGAGCATTACAGTAGTTCTGCCTGAATTTAGCAGGTGGCTGGATTTATTTGTAATTGGTGGCATTTTATCTATGAATTCTAACAAATTTTCCTTTTCTGAAAAACAAAATATCTTTTTTTAACATCATCAAATAAAAAGCCCATCAAAGTTAAATATTTTAATTATATCTACCTTGTTAAATTTCCTAGTTTTCCTACCTTGTTTTTTTATCTAAAATTCTTTGTAATTCTCTGTTATGCACCCTGATTATGAATAAAACCACTAGATTCAATGATGCTGTCCTTTTGTGATAGTTACCTTTGTCCGGTGGAGTTTCCTTTAGGAGTTCAGCTTGTTCAGGCGGTGTTTCACTGACATCTCTGAAGTCAGTTCTGTATTCATCATCTGGTGATTTTTCATCGCTCAATAGAGCATATACTGCAAAACAACATTCAATCATTAGTAATGCATGTTACTGCATTTAACAATTTACTTTATTAGAGGTTTTGCTCATTATATAGTGTCATTGTCATGATCAGCACACCTGCCTCACCTCCGCACCCACAACGGAGAGAATCGTCTCCGGAGTATTAAGCGCTCCCGGACTACACTTCCCACTACACCCCGCTCAGCCTAATCAGTGCACCAGCTGTTCTCTATCAGCTGGCGCACTTAAATAAGCAAACGAACTTGATCCCATTGCGAAGTCTTGATTTGCTACGGCTATCATTCTGAGCGTTGTCTGATTATTCCTGTTTCTGGTTTTTGATCTGTTTCTGTATTTTGCCTCACGACTGATTTCTGCCTGCCCTGACCTTTTGCCTGTTGTTCTGACTACGTTTTTGCCTTACCTACACTGTCGTGTTTACCGGTACTGAACTCTGCCTGTTGTTTCCGAGATTATATATTAAAGCTGCAAATGGATCCTCAGTCTTACGACTCATCATTACAGAAGACTTCGCCGCCAAGCGATCCAGCAGCCGTCTCTCAGCTTGCCACCCAGCTCTCCGCTCAAGCCCAGCAGCTCGCCGGACACCACCAACAACTAACGCGACTTACCTCGCTCATCGGAGAGCTCGCTGCGGCGTTACAAGGTCTGCGAGGCTCCGCTGCGGCTCCGAACCCTCCGGCACCGGCGCCCCGCCCGCCGGCCGATCCAATCGCGACCCCAGCTGTCACCAGCCCGCGGCTCGCGTTTCCGGAAAAGTTTAACGGAGATCCTGGAAAATGCGGAGGTTTCTTAATGCAATGTCAGCTCTTTGTGGCGCAACAACCGTCCCTGTATCCGACCGCCGCTAGCCGCGTAGCGTTTGTGTGCACCCTCCTCACCGGGAAAGCGCTGGAGTGGGCCACGGCGGTTTGGCAAGAGGATGGCTCCGCCTTCCCCACGTTTGAACACTTCCTCTCCCAATTCCGCGCTGTCTTCGAGCACTCCGCCACGGGTGAGAGCGCAGAGGAGCGTTTGTTGGCCGTATCTCAGGGCGACCGTCCCGCCGCTGAGTACGCGCTGACATTCCGTACGCTCGCCGCCGAGACAGGTTGGGAGGAGCGACCCCTAAAGGTGATCTACCGCAAAGGGCTGCATCCGGGTCTACAAGCCGAGCTCGCCTGCCGTGATGAAGGGAGAGATTTGACGGAGTTCATTGACCTGTCCATCCGCATTGACAATTTGATGCGGACACGTCGACCTCCTACGCACACCGCCCGACACGCGCGCGAGACACTTCGCACAGCCCGACCGGCGGACCCCGAGCCCATGCAGCTCGACGCCACGCACCTCACGCCTGAGGAGAGAGCAAGACGCTTCCGCTTCCAACTCTGCCTCTACTGCGGAGAAGCCGGTCACAGACTGGCCGCCTGCCCCAACAAGCCGCCCGGCAGAAGGAACACATCGGTGAGTCCTGACCCGCTCATTCCTCAATCTTCGAACTGCGCGGTAGTACAAGTACAAGTTGAAATACGGGGGAAAATGATTAACCAGTCTGCTCTAATCGACTCCGGCGCCGCGGGCAATTTCATGTCAAGGGAGTTTGCGCAAGCCTATAACGTGCCAGTGACCCCATGTGCTTTTCCTTTGGCAGTGGAGGCGGTAGACGGCAGGCCACTCAGTGAGGGCCCCATCACGCACATCTCCAGGCGTCTCCGGCTGCAGGTGGGCCCTCACCATCAAGAATACCTACCTTCATGGCTAGCAGCTCTCGGTCCCCCACGTCGTAGTTGCGTTCCGTCGGAGATAGCTTGCGAGAGAAGTATGCACACGGAAACATCTTGTTGGCCGGGCCCTGGCGTTGAGACAGTATGGCTCCCACCCCCGTATTAGAGGCGTCCACCTCTACTATGAACGGCCGGTCTGGATCCGGGTGGTGGAGAATGGGAGCTGAGGTGAAGCTCGCTTTCAAGCGCCGGAATGCCGTTATAGCTTCAAGGGACCAGGTAAGCCGAGTGGATGCTTTTTTGGTCATAGAGGTGAGCGGGGCCGCAATCGTGCTGAAACCACGGATGAAGCGGCGATAGAAATTAGCGAACCCCAGGAAGCGCTGTAACTCCTTCAGGCTCTGTGGTCGGGGCCACTGTAGTACTGCGCGCACCTTGGAGTCGTCCATGGCGACCCCCTCGGCTGAGATGACGTAGCCTAGGAAGGTCGTGGAGGTCTGGTGGAATTCGCATTTTTCGGCCTTGGCGTACAGACGGTGTTGGATGAGACGTTTAAGGACTGCCCGCACGTGCTGGGTGTGTTCCTCCATGGTCTCTGAATATATAAGGATGTCATCGATGTATACGACCACCCAGCGGTCCAGCATGTCGCGGAACACGTCATTAATGAATGACTGGAACACCGCGGGACTGTTCGAAAGGCCGAACGGCATGACTAAGTATTCATAATGGCCTGATTGGGTCGAAAAGGCGGTCTTCCATTCATCCCCCTCTCTGATCCGGATGAGGTTGTAAGCGCTGCGTAAGTCCAATTTCGTGAAGTATCGGGCCTGGCGGAGCTGTTCGAGAGCCGATGGCACGAGGGGAAGAGGATACCGGAACTTGACTGTCATGTCGTTCAGTGCCCGGTAGTCAATGCATGGGCGGAGGCCTCCATCTTTTTTCTTCACGAAGAAGAACCCGGAGGATGCCGGGGAGACAGAGGGTCGGATGAAGCCCTTCTGGAGCTCCTCCTCGATGTAGGTTTTCATGGCTGCCGTCTCTGGTTGCGACAGCGGGAAGATTCTCCCTCTGGGTGGAGTGGATCCAGGCAGAAGTTCTATGGCGCAGTCACTGGGCCGGTGCGGTGGTAGTTCGGTGGCCCGAGTCTTGCTGAAGGCCGCCGAAAGGTCTTGGTATTCCGCTGGGAATTTAGAGGTGGTGGAAGTGGAGCATACAGAGAGCGTGGTGCTGGGTCGTGGGGTTTTCGGAGGCAGTGGCTGGTGTCGGTGGCATGCTTCGCCCCAGCTTGAGATGTGCAGGTCTCTCCAGGAGATGACGGGGTTGTGAAGTTGGAGCCAGGGGAAGCCTAGGATGAGGGTGTGACGCGGGGAGCGGATGATGTGGAAAGGCAGGTGACATCCTGGACCCTTCACTCACCACTGACTTCCACCTACGCCACCCAGACAGGCCCGCTCCCCGGTCTCGTGGTAGACCTCGACGTCGCACACGTCCTCGCGTCAGGAGCCGCTCGCAGGGGGGGGCTCTGTCATGATCAGCACACCTGCCTCACCTCCGCACCCACAAGCCAACGGACAGACGGAAAGGCTGAACCAAGATCTCATCCGGTTCCTACGCTCCTACTGCCACGATAACCAGACCGACTGGAGCACATACTTGATGTGGGCTGAGTATGCTCAGAATTCTCTCCTCAAACCCGCCACGGGTCTAACCCCATTCCAGTGCGTCCTGGGATTTCAACCTCCTTTGTTCCCCTGGTCCGACACACCCTCGGACCTACCGGCCGTTGACGAGTGGTTTCGTCGCAGCGGGGACACATGGAGCGCGGCGCACCGGCAGCTACGGCGAGCCATTCGCAGGCAAAAGACACAGGCCGACAGACGCCGCTGTGAGCACCCCGACTACCAACCCGGACAGTGGGTCTGGCTGTCCACCCGCGACCTCCGCCTCCGTCTGCCCTGTCATAAGCTCAGCCCACGGTTTGTGGGCCCATTCCGAATCATCAGACGGATTAATCCAGTCTCCTACCGCCTGGCACTACCCCCGTCATACCGCGTATCTCCCACCTTTCACGCCTCACTTCTGAAACCCGCGGAGAGACCACCGAGAGACCCAGAAACCTCCGCCGAACCACCAGCACCCCTCTTGGTCGACGAGGGAGAGGCATACCAGGTCCACGAATTGCTGGACTCCAGGCGCCGACGCGGCCGCCTGGAATACCTAGCCGACTGGGTGGGGTACGGCCCGGAAGAACGCTCCTGGGTCAAGGCAGGGGACATCCTGGACCCTTCACTCACCACTGACTTCCACCTACGCCACCCAGACAGGCCCGCTCCCCGGTCTCGTGGTAGACCTCGACGTCGCACACGTCCTCGCGTCAGGAGCCGCTCGCAGGGGGGGGGCTCTGTCATGATCAGCACACCTGCCTCACCTCCGCACCCACAACGGAGAGAATCGTCTCCGGAGTATTAAGCGCTCCCGGACTACACTTCCCACTACACCCCGCTCAGCCTAATCAGTGCACCAGCTGTTCTCTATCAGCTGGCGCACTTAAATAAGCAAACGAACTTGATCCCATTGCGAAGTCTTGATTTGCTACGGCTATCATTCTGAGCGTTGTCTGATTATTCCTGTTTCTGGTTTTTGATCTGTTTCTGTATTTTGCCTCACGACTGATTTCTGCCTGCCCTGACCTTTTGCCTGTTGTTCTGACTACGTTTTTGCCTTACCTACACTGTCGTGTTTACCGGTACTGAACTCTGCCTGTTGTTTCGAGATTATATATTAAAGCTGCAAATGGATCCTCAGTCTTACGACTCATCATTACAGTCATGAAGGTGAATTTGATAGCAGAGAAACTATAAAAGTAAGTCACTACAGAATTTTTGATCAGGCATTATGACTTTGTAATTACCTTCATCCAATGGTATTTCCTGTGGAAGCTCAGTAAGTTCAGGTATTGTGAGACTGACACCAATGAAGTCTGTACTGTCTTCTTCATATGATGATTTTTCTTTGCTTACTAGGGCGTCTTCTGGAAAACAACCATTATACATTAAAACTGCATATTATACAGCATGTTTCTTTTTATTAGCATATGATGGTATTTTTCCAATAAAAATGATCTATTGTTACTCTTCTGAAAAGAAATCCTGCTATAGACTCTGATGATGTATTTTGTATTTTGCTGAATAAACACCACTAGAGCCAATATAGCTGCACATTGTCAAATATAACTAGATATATTTTAACTTGTGAAGGAGAAATAAGGGAATTCAGTTCAGAACATTTTGCCAGGCTTTTGTTTCTTTGAAATTTACCTTCTTCCAATGTAGCTTCCTGAAGGACCTCAACATCAGGAACAAGCTCTGGTGTTGTGAGACTCACTTCTCTGACGTGAGTACTGTCTCCAATATCTGATGCTTCTTCATCGCCTAACAGAGCATCTTCTGAAAAACAACAATTGAGCATTAGTTCTGCCTGAATATACTAGGTGGATTTTTAATTTTTTTTTCATTTTTAATAATTAAATTTTTATTTTTTTTTGTAACTAATTTATGGTATCTTGTCTTTGAATATTTTTTTTCTTCGGAATAAAAAGAAAAAAAATCAAAGGTATATATTTTGATTTTATGTACCTTCTTAAAGTTGATTAGTTGTTTTTATGTTGTCTAATATTCATTGTATTCTCAGATATTGATGTATTCTGTGAATGTAAATTGTCTGCTCTTATGAGCCCTGATGATCGATGAGTTACTTGGTTTTATTAGTAATTGACCACATTTTGTCTAGAAGTATAGAATTTTCTTTTCTAAACTCAAATATGCATGAACCTTGATTATGCATTTAGAATTTTGCTTAATAAATACCACTAGATTTAATTGAGCATTATTTCTGTGGAAATGTACCTTTGTCTCGTGGAACTTCCTGTAGTGTTTTCTCTGTCATCTTACAGGACATGAGAACACTGTCCTGTAGAGATAGTGACTTCACCAGAGGCACAGATTTTATTTTGTCACAGATTTCACCATCACTCTTTGAACCTTTGGTCTTTCGAACCCATCTTTTTAAAGCTTTTGGTGAGCTTCTTTTGGCTTGAGATGGTGGCCTGGGTAGATATTCAGCTGTAATTATAGGAGAACATATAGATTTAAACATTCTGGGGATTCATGATACAAGTATGTGTTCTGAAAGTTATATTTTGACCTCTAATGTGGTTATTCAGTTGCAGAGTAATTATACTAATGCTAGTGTTGATTGTAAGTTTGACCAGAAATTGACATCCAAAATTACTTAAAACAGTTCACTAATAAAACATTTGTCAGGGAAAATAAAACTAGAGATATTTTTAACTTGTAAAGGAGAAAAAAAAGGAAGTCAGTAGACAGCATTTCATCAGACTTTCGTTTTTTGGAATTTACCTTCTTCCAATGAAACTTCCTGAAGGATCTCAACATCAGGAACAAGCTCAGATGTTGTGAGACTCACTTCACTGATGTGAGTACTGTCTCCAATATCTGATGCTTCTTCATCACCCAACAGAGCATCTTTTGAAAAACAACAATTGAGCATTAGTTCTGCATGCATACACCAAGTGGCTAGATTTCTTTTGTAATATATGAAATTTTGTCTATGATTTTTCATCGCTCACAAGAGCATTTTCTGCCAAACAACAGTCAACCATTAGTAATGAATGTTACTGCTTTAATAGTTCATCATGCTTTCTTTTTTTTGGAATTTACAGTACCTTCTTCCAGTGAAGCTTCCTGAAGAGCCCCAACATCAGGAACAAGCTCAGGTGTTGTGAGACTCACTTCAGTGATGTGAATTCTGTCTGCAATAGCTGATGCACCTTCATCACCCAACAGAGCATCTTCTGAAAAACAACAATTGAACATTAGTTCTGCATGCATTCACCAGGTGGCTAGATTTGTTTAGTAATTTATGCAATTTTGTCTATGATTTTTTATCGCTCAGCAGAGCATTTTCTGTCAACCAACAATCAGGCATTAATAATGTATGTTACTGCTTTAATAGTTCATCATGCTTTCTTTGTTTTTTTGGAATTTACCTTCTTCCAGTAAAGCTTCCTCAAGGACCTCAACATCAGGAACAAGCTCAGATGTTGTGAGACTCACTTGACTGATGTACGTACTGTCTCCAATATCTGATGCTTCTTCATCACCCAACAGAGCATCTTCGGAAAAACAACAACTGATCATTAGTTCTGCATGGATTTACCAGGTGGCTGTATTTCTTTTGTAATATATGAATTTTTTCTATGAATTCTATCAAATTTTCCTTTTATGAAAGAAATTATCTTTCGTAGTTGTTTTTATCTAATATTCTTCATATCGTCTGGTTTTGATCATGTATTCTGTTATCATGAATATAAACTGTCATCTGTTATGTACCCTGGTAAGGTATAAAACCTTTTTTATAAAACCTATAGTTACCTTTGTCCAGTTGAGTTTCCTTTAGGAGTTCAGCTTGTTCAGATGGTGTAACACTGACATCTCTGAAGTAAGTTCTGGCTTCATCCTCTGATTCTTCATCGCTCACCAGAGCATTATCTGCAAAACAACAATTAAGCATTAGTAATGCATGTTACTGCTTTAACAGTTTCACCAGACTTATGTTTTTGGAATTTACCTTCTTCTAGTGAAGTTTCCCGAAGGAAGGCAACATCAGGAACAAACTCGGGTGTTGTGAGACTCACTTCACTGATGTGAGAACTGTCTGCAATATCTGATGCTTCTTCATCGCCCAACAGAACATCTTCTGATAAACAACAATTGAGCATTAGTTCTGACTGAACTTAACAGGTGGCTGAATGTTTTTTGTAACTGGTGGCATTTTGTCTATGAATTCTCTCTAATTTTCTTCTTCTTCTAAAAAAAATCTTTTCATACATCAAATAAAAAGCCCATCAAAGTTCCATATTTTGATTGTATCTACCTTCTTACATTTCCTAGTTGTTTTTTATCTAAAATTCTTAGTATTGTTAGATTTTGATCATGTATTCTTTTATCCTGAATATAAACTGTCCTCTGTTATGTACCCTGGTACGGAATAAATCCACTACATTCAATAATGCTGACTTTTGGTGATAGTTACCTTTGTCCAGTGGAGTTTTCCTTAGGAGTTCGGCTTGTTCAGGCGGTGTGACACTGACATCTCTGAAGAAAGTTCTGGCTTCATCTTCTGATACCTCGTCGCTCACCAGAGCAATTTCTGCAAAACAAAAATCAAGCATTATTAATGCATGCTAGTTGCTGCTTTAACAGTTCGCCAAGCTTACGTTTTTTGGTATTTACCCTCTAGTGAAGCTTTCTGAAGGACCTCAACATCAGGAACAAGCTCAAGTGTTGTGGGACTCACTTCACTGATGTAAGTTCTGTCTTCAATATCTAATGCTTCTTCATCACCCAACACAGCAACTTTTGGAAAAAAAAAAACAATTGAGCATTAGTTTTGCCTGAATTTACCAGGTGGCTGGATGTTTTTTGTAATTGATAACACATTTTCTATTAATTCTTTCTAAAAAATATACATCAAATCAAAAGCCCATCAAAGTTAAATATTTTGATTGTATCTAAATCCTTAAATGACCTAGTTGTTTTTTGTCTAATATTCTTTCTATTGTCAGATTTTGATCATGTATTCTGTTATCGTGAATATAAATTGTCCTCAGTTATGTACCCTGATGGTGAATAAAACCACTAGATTCAATAAAGCTGACTTTTTGTGATAGTTACCTTTGTCCAGTGGAGTTTTCCTTAGGAGTTCGGCTTGTTCAGGTGGTGTGACACTGACATCTCTGAAGAAAGTTCTGGCTTCATCTTCTGATACTTCGTCGCTCACCAGAGCAATTTCTGCAAAACAAAAATCAAGAATTATTAATGCATGCTAGTTACTGCTTTAGCAGTTCGCCAGGCTTACGTTTTTTTGGTATTTACCCTCTAGTGAAACTTCCTGAAGGACCTCAACATCAGGAACAAGCTCAAGTGTCGTGGGACTCACTTCACTGATGTAAGTTCTGTCTTCAATATCTAATGCTTCTTCATCACCCAACACAGCAACTTTTGAAAAACAACGATTGAGCATTAGTTCTGCCTGATTTCACCAGGTGGACTGATTTATTTTTAATTGATTTCATCCTCTTCTAAAAAATCTTTTTACATACATCATATAATATTCTTTGTATGGACAGATTTTGATCATATATTTTGTTATCATAAATATAACTTGTGGTCTGTTATATACCCTGATGGTGAATAAAACCACTACATTCATTAAAGCTGTCCTTTTGTGATAGTGACCTTTGTCCAGTGGGGTTTCCCTTGGGAGTTCAGCTTGTTCAGGTGGCGTGACACTGACATCTCTGAAGTCAGTTTTGGCTTCATCATCTAATGCTTTTTTATCGCTCACCAGAGCATTTTCTGAAAAACAACAATCAAGCATTAGTAATGCATGTTACTGCTTTAACATGTCACCAGGCTTACTTTCTTTTTTGCTAAATTTACCATCTTCCAGTAAAGCTTCCTGAAGAACCTCAACATCAAGAACAAGCTCAGGTGTTGTGAGACTCACTTCACTGATGTGAATTATGTCTGCAATAGCTGATGCTCCTTCATCAACCAACAGAGCATCTTCTGAAAAACAACAATTGAACATTAGTTCTGCGTGCATTCAACAGGTGGCTAGATTTCTTTTGCAATCTATGCCATTTTGTCTATGATTTTTCATCGCTCAGCAGAGCATTTTCTGCCAAACAACAGTAAAGCATTATTAATGAATGTTACTGCACTAACAGTTCATCATGCTTTCTTTTTTTTTTTTTGGAATTTACCTTCTTCCAGTAAAGCTTCCCGAAGGACCTCAACATCAGGAACAAGCTCAGGTGTTGTGAGACTCACTTCAGAGATGTGAATTCTGTCTGCAATAGCTGATGCTCCTTCATCGATTAACAGAGCATCTTCTGAAAAACAACAATTGAACATTAGTTCTGCATGCATTCACCAGGTGGCTAGATTTGTTTGTAATTTATGCCATTTTGTCTATGATTTTTTATCGCTCAGCAGAGCATTTTCTGTCAACCAACAATTAGGCATTAGTAATGTATGTTACTGCTTTAACAGTTCATCATGCTTTCTTTTTTTTGGAATTTACCTTCTTCCAGTAAAGCTTCCTGAAGGACCTCAACATCAGGAACAAGCTCAGGTGTTAGACTCACTTCAGTGATGTGAATTCTGTCTGCAATATCTGATGCTCCTTCATCGACCCCAGACAGAACATCTTCTGAAAAACAACAATTGAGCATTTGTTCTAAATGCACACACCAGGTGGCTAGATTTCTTTTGTAATTTATGCTATTTTGTCTATAATTTTTCATCGCTCAAAAGATCATTTTCTGTCAGCCAACAATCAGGCATTAGTAATGCATGTTACTGCTTTAATAGTTCATCATGCTTTCTTTGCTTTTTTTGGAATTTACCTTCTTCCAGTGAAGCTTCCTGAAGGATCTCAACATCAGGAACAAGCTCAGGTGTTGTGAGACTCACTTCACTGATGTGAATTCTGTCTGCAATAGCTGATGCACCTTCATCAACAAACAGAACATCTTCTGAAAAACAATTGAACATTTATTCTACAGTATATGCATACACCAGATGGCTAGATTTTTTGTAATTTATGCCATTTTGTCTATGATTTTTCATTGCTCAGCAGAGCATTTTCTGTCAACCAACAATCAGGCATTAGTAATGCATGTTACTGCGTTAACAGTTCATAATGCTTTCTAAAGTTTTTTTTTTTTTTTTTTTGAAATTTACCTTCTTCCAGTAAAGCTTCCTGAAGGACCTCAACATCAGGAACAAGCTCAGGTGTTGTGAGACTCACTTCAGTGATGTGAATTCTGTCTCCAATATCTGATGCTTCTTCATCACCCAACAGAGCATCTTCTGAAAAACAACAATTAAGCATCAGTTCTGCATGGATACACCAGGTGGTTAGATTTCTTTCTAAATTCATGCGATTTTGTCTGATTTTTCATCGCTCACAAGAGCATTCTCTGCCAAACAACAGTCAAGCATTAGTAATGCATATTACTGCATTATCAGTTCATCATGCTTTCCTTTTTTGGAATTTACCTTCTTCCAGTAAAGCTTCCTGAAGGATCTCAGCATCAGGAACAAGCTCAGATGTTGTGAGACTCACTTCAGTTATGTGAATTCTGTCTGCAATAGCTGATGCACCTTCATCACCCAACAGAGCATCTCCTGAAAAACAACAATTGAACATTAGTTCTGCATGCTTTCACCAGGTGGCTAGATTTCTTTTGTAATTTATGCAATTTTGTCTGTGATTTTTTATCGTCAGCAGAGCATTTTCTGTCAACCAACAATCAGGCATTAGTAATGCATGTTACTGCTTTAACAGTTCACCAGACTTTCTTTTTTTGGAATTTACCTTCTTCCAGTAAAGCTTCCTGAAGAACCTCAGCCTCAGGAACAAGCTCAGGTGTTGTGAGACTCATTTCTCTGATGTGAATTCTGTCTGCAATAGCAGATCCTCCTTCATCACCCAACAGAGCATCTTCTGAAAAACAACAATTGAACATTAGTTCTGCATGCATTCACCAGGTGGCTAGATTTGTTTAGTAATTTATGCAATTTTGTCTATGATTTTTTATCGTCAGCAGAGCATTTTCTGTCAACCAACAATCAGGCATTAGTAATGCATGTTACTGCCTTAACATTTCATCATGCTTTCTTTTTTTTGGAATTTACCTTCTTCCAGTAAAGCTTCTTGAAGAACCTCAACATCAGGAACAAGCTCAGATGTTGTGAGTTTCACTTCACTGATTTGAATTCTGTCTGCAATATCTGATGCTCCTTCATCAACCAACAGAGCATCTTCTGAAAAACAACAATTGAGCATTAGTTCTGCGTGCATTCCCCAGGTGGCTAGATTTTTTTGATAATTTATGCTATTTTGTCTATGATTTTTTTATCGCTCAGCAGAGCATTTTCTGTCAACCAACAATCAGACATTAATAATGAATGTTACTGCTTTAACAGTTCATCATGCTTTCTTTTTTTTGGAATTTACCTTCTTCCAGTAAAGCTTCCTGAAGGATCTCAGCATCAGGAACAAGCTCAGATGTTGAGAGACTCACTTCAGTGATGTGAATTCTGTCTGTAATAGCTGATGCACCTTCATCACCCAACAGAGCATCTTCTGAAAAACAACAATTGAACATTAGTTCTGCATGCATTCACCAGGTGGCTAGATTTCTTTTGTAATTTATGCAATTTTGTCTATGATTTTTTTTATCGCTCAGCAGAGCATTTTCTGTAAAACCACAATCAGGCATTAATAATGAATGTTACTGCTTTAATAGTTCATCATGCTTTCTTTTTTTTGGAATTTACCTTCTTCCAGTAAAGCTTCCTGAAGGATCTCAACATCATGAACAAGCTCAGGTGTTGTGAGACTCACTTCTCTGACGTGAGTACTGTCTCCAATATCTGATGCATCTTCATCACCCAACAGAGCATCTTCTGAAAAACAACAATTGAGCATTAGTTCTACCTGAATCTACCACATGGCTTGTTTTTATAGTAACAAATGCTATTTTGTCATTAAAAAAAACAAACAAACAAAAAAGTTAAACAAAATAAGTTACATATTTTGATTTTATCTACCTTCTTAAAAATTTCTTGTTGTTTTTATCTAATATTCTTTGTATTGTCAGATTTTGATCATGTGGATATAAATTGTCCCCTAATATGAATGCGGATGATCAATGAGTTACTTGTTGTTTAGTAGTAATTAATGGTATTTTGTCTCTAAATATTTCAGTAATGTGCACTGCAAATACCATTATTCAAGTTTCCAACCAGTGATTATAGCCAATGTATGTCCACAATCAGGCATTAAATCTGAAATAAAACCTTCATGTTGGGTTCATTATCCTTACGTCTGCACATGTCAAAAACTTACTGGTGTCCATCTGTGCTTTGTGCACAACCTTAACCTCAAGATCAGAATCCTCAGAAGGCTCCTGTCCTGTAATCCTGCCAAGCCCTGAGGTAGGCATCTCCTTCTCTTCCCATTCAGCTGTAAAAAAAAGCCACTTTTCAACAAACATCGACCTGATTTTATTGATATTTTCACTCTGATTGAGTGATCACTGTTGCAGATATATCCTGTAATTACACCAATCAGATCTTGATAAACATCTTGAAAATTAGGTACTGTAGTATATCTTGTACAGTACAATTTTCAACTTATATGTAATCAACAGTTCTCACCTGGACTTGTGCTGCTATCTTCATCACTCTTTGAGCACTCTGACTGTTCAGACAATCTTCTAATATATGCTTTTTCTAAAAATGGAAAAGTTTGTTGTTTTTATTTTGAAAATCTTGTTTCATATTTCTTTATCTCTCATTTCTTAAATATCTGCTTTGGTTTTCATAATGTTCTAAAGAATTATTATTATCTTTTTTAATGTGGCTTGCTCAAGTTAAAATTAAACTCACCTTTAAGTTGGTGAAATTTAATTATAGATTCTCGCTGATCCAGTGATGGGTTCTCTGTGGAAGAAAAACCAGGGAGCTTGTGCATGGTTTGTACATTTTAAAAAGATACAAGAATAATGTCTTATTTTAATTATCATGATTAAGAGAAATACATTTAAGAAAAAAAACTTAAGAGAAATATATGTCCACATTACTTTTCATCACACACCTTCTACTGTTGAGATGTAAGGAGCCATTTTATATGAGTATTTGTTATCATACAGAGTATGATGGTTTACATGTTTAAGTTAACATTAAGTTACATCTAGTAGTTTACATGTTTAAGTTAGCATTTGTTCATCTAACTTTAATTAACTTATCCCCTCCAGATGCATAAAAAGGGAACATTTGATCCCAATATAGGTTAATAATTGTAGTAAGTTGAAATACCATTAAAAAAACAATAAAAATAAATCACAGTCAAGTATTTCTTTTAGTCTATAAATAAGTTATATCTTAAAGCAGCAACATGCATATAATAATAATAATAATAATAATAATAATAAGAAGAAGAAGAAGAAGAAGAAGAAGAAGAAGATGAAGAAGAAGAAGAAGAAGAAGAAGAAGAAGAAGAATACTTTTATATTTGTATAAACAAGTGTTTACTAGTCTTTAATATCCTACTAATGCTTTAAACACATCATAATAGGATCGTAATGCACTGAATCAACATTCTGTACATGACCCCACAATAACCCTAACAACTCCCCACTCCCAAACCCCCACCCACCCCAGGCGTCGCACGGGGGCAACGTCGCAAACCTATTACTCATGTACTCATGTAATTTTTTTGAAAGAAGGAAAAAATGAACAACCTACTGGACAACTTACCATTTTTAAACTGGAGCAACTCAAGGGTGTAATCAAGCAAGAACTGGCAGATGTTTTCCGGTTTGTCCATTATAACTGACCAGCTCATTGCTTCCACCAGCTCCTGCAGGCCGTACGGCACGGGGGCAGGTGAATGTCGCTTAGGTGTTCTCTGGTCGCACATGATATTCCTTTCTCATAAATATAGCGGAATAATGATTAGTGCAAATACTTCAGCGGAAACTCTTTTTGCAAGAGTAGAATTGAAAATAGAAGTATTGCGTAAAATTGAAAATTAGTTAGAACGATAGAACGTTTACGTCAAGGTTCCAAATCTAATTCCGATTTTTTTTCAGTCGCTTATTAATAACATCCCCGTGTAGCGTTTAAATAATATTTAAATATGTGGCTGTTTATTTATACTTTTTATTAAGTCATTTTACAGATACTACACTTAGTATAGTTATACAGATATTCAGTTATACAGATATTTTATTATTATTATTATTATTATTATTATTATTATTATTATTATTATTATTATTATTATTACTGATATACAGACTATTCTGATCAGGTTCAGATTCAGAGCCGTTTTATTTGTTTATTTATTTTATTATCGTGTTCATTTGGAAACTTGTCCTAAATGCTGAGATATTCCGGTCTTCTGCGGGAATTTTTAATTTCATCTGGTCGGACTTTATGGGAAAGAATTGCCTAATTTGATAACCAGTTAACTGCTTTGCTTAAAAAATAAAGCCATATACTTTATATCTATATCCCGTGCTGTCTACTGAATATATTTGATTAATGCTATTCATTAATTTTGATTAATGTTTAATATTTGCAAATAAATAAACCCCAGTATTTTGTTTACATAAACGTTAAAAGTTAACGTCAAATTGGTGAACTTGTTACTGGCGCGCACACTGTATACCAAAATAATAATACATACATACATACATACATACATATATACATACTGTACATACATACATATATACATGCATTCATACATACATATACATACATATATACATGCATGCATACATGCATTCATACATACATATATACATACTGTACATACATACATATACATACATTTATACATACATACATACATACATACATACATACATACATACATACATGCATGCATATACATACATATACAGTAATAATAATATGTATTGTCCAAACCCTAGATAGCCACTGAACTCTAAAAGTATTGCCACCCCAATACCCAAACGGGTATTCTGGTGACGTCACATGACGTCACGTTCAGTCACGCCGCAAAAATAAGCGGAATCATAGAGTTACCACAACATGTCAGCACAATGAGGGGAACTGCCCTCACGGGTATTCTGTTGACGTCACCTAGCATCACAATGAGGGGAACTGCGTCACATGTATTCTGTTGACGTCACGTGACGTCACGTGCAGCCCCTAAAATACGCAAAATCAAAACATTTCATGTGACATTTCAAAACACTTAGGCTAATGAGGCCAATTGCGTCACGGGTATTTGGATGACATGCTCGTATCCGCTCGCCTCCAAAATTATTGGCACCCTAGCGGTCCACTTGCCACCAAAAAGCACCAGCCAAGTATTGCGAATACTTGGTTCGTCAAGCCAACATCAAAGTTTGTTACGACTAACTTTAGAAATCTAGTCACAATTACAATGAGCCACAGATTTGAAAAATTCGCTTTAATAACCATTTAACCTCTGAGTGTCAACCTACCTACGTGTTTATAATTTGGCCAAACTTTCAAGGATATGTAAACTTTTGATCAGGGTTGTTCAGGTGATTTCAGTTATCATTAGGTTTTCAAAAGGAGTCAAACATCTATGTGATAGTTAATGACTTCATGTGACCACAATTTTTTTTTAATAAGAAAAAAATATTTTGCATTATCACTCATATCTTCCAAATGAATGGCAATGTTTAGCAATATATTTCAGGGTATGCAAACCTTTGAGTGTGAGTGTGAGTGTGAGTGTGGAGTTTTCATTAATAAGCAATGGAAAGAACAATACAGGGACAAAATAAACTGCCACAAAGTCTGTCATGGTTTCAATACACTGAATAGTTTTCAGAAAATACATAATGGCAATTCACAATTCACAGAAACAATTCACACTTTGCCAAACATACTCCAAATTACAAATAAGGGTGAATGAAACAGAACATTTTCCAATGCTGACTTTAAGAAACATTTATTATAAGTGTATTCTTATTTTCTGTTCCACTTTAAAAAGGCCACCAGTTACGATATATATAGCCTGTAGATGGCGCCATAAAGCACATTGATGTTTATTGTATATTTCTTAGATTATTTCATTATACTCTAAAAATGTACCAAAAAATTTCTGAAAAGTTGATGGAATTGAAATGACATTTATCCTACTGTTTTATTTAAAACATCAAGAAAATCTGACAATTAAATATGAATTCCAGTACAATATACTTTCAAACAACAGGAATAACATTTTCTGTATCATTTTTTAAATAATGGCATTTTAACTTGACTTTTGAGACTTTCTGATATAGCTAGAATTTCTTTAGATAAATTATCTGCTTATTTCATCTAGCCTTGATAAATATTTTAAAATTTACACTACTACTACTACTACTACTACTACTACTACTACTAATTTGCTATGTATGTATAATTGTTGTTGTTGGTACAAATTAGGATCTCTTAAAAAGCACTGTTACCCTAAAACTGAACATATAATGGATAAATGTCAGAAGTCCTTCATAACAAAGTCTAGAACTATGTTACATAACTGTTTAAACATTAAACATCTTGGGCCACCAAAATCACTGAAAGAAAGAGGCTTTATAAAATATATCTGTAGACTGTCCCAAAACAAATATGTGATCTTGGGGATTCACTGCACTTGTAATGTGATTGTGGTGGAACACATCCCTCACTGGATCCAGCACAAACGTGACCAGTATAAACAGTTAAAAGAAGGATGGGATGTGCACATGAGCATTCTGAGATATGTGTATCCAAACTGTTAATTCTCTCTCTCTCTCTCTCTCTCTCTCTCTCTCTCTCTCTCTCTCACACACACACACACACACACACACACTCTCTCTCTCTCTCTCTCTCTCTCTCTCTCTCTCTCTCTCTCTCTCTCTCTCTCTCTCTCGCCCTCTCCCTCTCCCCTGCCTTCTCTCTCTCCCCCGCCCTCTCTGGCTCCTCCCTGAGCGTGGTATCTACATGTTGTCATTCATGGGTGGAACCATAGATCCGTGTCTGAAATCCCTGTTTGAGGCGCGTTTTATTGTTCGTGCATTTAAGGGAGAATAATCCATATCAAATTTTAGACATGTCGTACATCCCGGGACAACCTGTCACTGCTGTCGTGGTGAGTCTTGTTTGATTCTAAACTCCTGAAAGTTTCAATCTCGTCACCAGTCGAGATCACTGGGTTAGCTACGTAGCCAGCTAACTTCCTCTTGCTTCCAAACCATAGTCGAGTAAAAACTACGAAAGTTCCCTTCGTATAAACCTTGTTAATGTGCAAGTTAGTCTTCTAGCTCATTTTCGTGCAACTCTTCGTGTAACTGCATATAATAGCTAGCTTAGCTTAGTTTAGTTTATTAAAGTTAACATGCCTATAGCTAGCTGTGCTGCGGAATTTTACAAACCTAACTAATGAACGGTTATAGTTAATATAGTGTCTGAATATAACATAGATGATTTCACTATTGGTTTGAAAAGATTGGAAGCAAAAAGATGTCTAGTGTTAGGAAACAATACCCGCAATTCAGTTAGCACGTAGCTAACGTAACTTAAATGTCAGCTAATAAAGATATTAGTAGCTCAAGTAGGTCAACCAGTCTGAAGTGGGAATTAATAAGGCTTTAATTGCACTTAAATAATGACTTTAATTGCAAGTTTGTATATTGAAAGGACTGTTTTGGACATCCAGGTAAAGTCTAGGCGTGGCTTATGTGGCTAAATGACTTGCAGGTAACGTTAGTGTGTGTATATCCATATAAGCACATCTTGGGAAATTAGCTCTCCAGATAAGCAGTCCAGCTAAAGAAGTCCAGCTAAAGAAGTTTTCTGTGTCTTTCAGCAACGGATTGAGATTCGTAAACTACGCGATGGGGATAATTTAATATTGGGATTTAGCATCGGTGGAGGAATTGATCAAGATCCAACTCAGAATCCATTCTCACAGGACAAAACAGATAAGGTGAGAGTTATCTCTGTCTTAAACTTAAAAGTCAGGTTTATTTTGTCAAGATTCATGTGCTTGCTATAAACTGATGCTAGTAAAACTTACACAAACTGTTGTCATGATCATTCCTCTCTGTTTCTCAAGAGTTTAATGCTTGCATACATTTGTTTAGATTTGATGACAAATGTTTGTTGTCTGATTTTTTTTTTAATATATATATTTTTTAAATTAGGGCATTTATGTGACACGGGTATCAAAAGGAGGACCAGCAGAAGTTGCTGGTCTCATGATGGGAGATAAAATAATGCAGGTAAGAATTAGACCTATGCCTCATGTTGTTAAATCTTACAACATGGACATAACTCATATATCCACGTGAAACTACAAAAGAATTTTAAAACTGTTTTATCCACCAGAGGCTGCTCTCCTCCTTCTGTTTGTGTTTGTCATATAGTGTATATCCACTGGACCCAAATGGAATACATGCATGTTACTAGGCCTGTTACCTGTCTGCTTACTGTATATAGCGTTGCAAGGTTATAACAGCTTCTGTGATTATTGAAGAATTATAAATTTATCAAAGATATCATACAACATCCAGCATCATTCAAAGAACATTTTAAACTGATTGTTTAGATCGTCTTGTGTTTACCGTTTAACTCTCACCCAGAATTTATTTATTTTTTTAACTTTCTGTACTTCATTCATTTGATTGCACATAAATGAAATGTTTCATTATGATTAATGTCAACATGAATAAATACACATGGGAGATCTTGATCTTAGCAAATCAAATGCAAATCATGCATGAATGACAAGAAGATCATTCTGATTACTGATGATGAAACTCGACACCTGAAAAGTTTATATTCCATCTTCCTTAAATAAAAAATTCTATGCGGAGCAATGGCAAGGTCTGAGAATAACATGAACTAAATTTACAAAGTTTGTCGCAACCTCATTGTGCTGACTGTTTTGATATGTCACAAGTCTGTTACAGTAACATCGTGTTTCCACACATTTTGGCGGTTAATGTGCACATGACTTCACCAAAACAGCAGCTCTCCACATTGTGCTAAGCGATTGATATGTCAGACATCTGTGTTGTGGTAATTTTTAATTTTGCTTGTTTTAGAGGCTTAAGTGGCTTGAAAGCTTGTCGAGTTATAAACCTCCAAAATTTTGAATAGGTTTCCATGGAAAAAAGGCCAGTTCGAGTCATGAATCGGGAATACTGTAATCCGTTTGCTTATAAAAGTAATAACATACTTGACAAACTTCACACCAGGATCTACGACATATCCAATTTTGGTGCATGTTGCTTGAAAGCTCTAAAAGGATTTACTCTTGATAAATAATTGTCTAAAAATTATAATAATAAGCTTATAAAGTTAACAGTATGTTTTCAAGCCAACATAACATGACAAATAAGTCATTTTTAAAAAAAAAACATAAATACATTGTGTGCGTACATTTGCAAACAACATAAAATGTTGGAGTCCAATGTGAAAATGAATCAGTTAAAATATCCTTTTTACATATTTTCTGCTTATAAACCACAACTAATACACAGACAGAGGTTAAGCAAAGACTGTCACCTGTACATTTTGAAGCATGTGTATGAAGTAAAAGTATGAAATCTGCTTGTTTGACTAATATCCTTAACACACGCTTGTTTAGTTGTGTCCTGTCCTGTTTTAATCACAAGATTCTGTAGCGGATACCAGCATAATGCTTTGCGAGACTATGATCTAATTATTTTGAGGTGTATACTGCTGATAAGTGACTGACAAGTTAAAAGGCTTATTGTGTTTATGAAGCTATTATAGGATTGGCTTAAAACAAAATCAGTCTTTTTGTTTCATGTAGCAACACTGTCTATACAAATAAATACCATTATAGTGAGTCACACTTGTACTTTGACGCTCATTTTAAGGGCAGGTTTGGACTTCTGACTATGCAGAATGTGAATCTGTGAGTGTATCATGGTTTGGTGGCTGCATAGGTGTCGCATTATAATATGGATGTCTGCAAGCAGCTGAATAATTTTTCACTGCAGGAAAAAATTAAAAGAATCCTGTTCCCTTGCATAGGCATGGCCTTTTACAATTCTCATACTGCCCCTCTCATGATCCAAAGCCAAATCCTAAATCTAACTGCAAAATACACTATACTATTAAATGCAAAAAAGTGTTCATCGTTTCATAGTTCATTTTGTTATGTCTCAGTGGAAAAAGTAACCAAAGTGTTTGTGAGGTAGTTTCAAGCTAAGTCTAAAAGTAAACCAGTAAATAAATAATTAAATAAATGTAGTTTTATTGAATAGGTTGCCAGGTTGGTTTGCTAGTAGGTTGAATAGTGTTAGTTTGCTTAACACCACATTAATGCTTCCTACACTTCTATGTGTGCAATTTCATATATACATTGTTGCGTTTAATGTAATTTGTTGAATTATGTACAAAACAGGTGAATGGCTGGGATATGACCATGGTGACCCATGACCATGCACGGAAAAGACTAACAAAAAAGAACGAAGATGTGGTTCGGCTACTGGTAACCAGAAAATCCCTGGAGGAAGCAGTCAGACACTCCATGATGAAGCACTAAGAACTCCTCTAAAAAACACATTAATGAATGTCTCATGTCAATCATACTTACATAGTATGTAATTCTTCATATATACTTCAATGCAATCAATCCAAAGAACAAGATGTCCTTCCCATTGAGTATCTCATAAATAAACTGTGTGGTTTTACTGGTTTTTCATTTAGTAATGTTTGTAATACGCTGGGGTAATTTTTTTGGAACACCTCACTCGTGCATTCCATAGGTTTGATCTCTCAGTGCATTATTTCCAGTGTTGTAATGAAAATGTGCACATGGGTCTTTTTGCTAACCATTATCTGTCTGTCTTTTTCTTAGATAACAAGGGCTACAAGTAGGTTTACAATTATTGCCTTCAGTTGTATTTTTCTATTGATGATAAACAATAACAAACTTCTTACTCATTCCCTGGAACTACTACACGGTCTGGTTTGTTGTCTTTGAGTGACTGTATAATTGTTTTACACTTTCAATAAATTAGTAAATTCTATATACTTGCTTGTTACTCATTTTGTGATATACATATGTAGTGTCTGGACATTTTAAGCACTGCTTATCATACAACTATACAAACAATACGTAAGTTACGAGAGTTTCAGTAATGTGAAAATACGATTAATGTCGTGTGTGTGTGAAAATAATCAGGTGACATTTTGAATCATAAAATCTATTGCCTGACCTTTTGCTGTTTGCGCAGTCGTTTCAGTACAGTGATGACTTTCATGTCTTAATTTAGCCTATAGACATTTTCCTTTTATCATATTGATTTAAGTACACTGCTTCTGTCACTGATTTATAAAATGAATCAAAAGTAAGAGCACTTTATTAAATATTCAGATTTTGAAATACTCAAACAAGCCAATCTGTTAGCAACAACAACAAGAAAACGGCATAGTTAGTGGCACTGACCGCATTTCCTCCCCATTCTGATGTTGGATGCGAACATTCACTGAAGCTCTTGACCAGTATTTATTGTGCTTGTTTGAATGATTTGATTGCTGTGTAAATGAGCAGGTCTACATAAATAAAAAGTTTCTATTAAAGTTGTGAGCGTATATAGCCATGTGTCTGAGAAATGTAAGAACAATTTGACACAGAATTTGAATTAAGAAGAAGGAATCTGAAGATCGGGATTTTAAAATAACCACAGGTGATTTGGATGTTGGAGGTGGCTAAGTTGGAGGCTGGATTTGTTCAGAATCATTACAACTTGACTGGAGTTTAAGAGTTACTGAAGCGGGTTGACATGGCAATGCATATGTATTTGTTTTCCTCTTATGCACCAAATAATTGAGTCTATTCAAAATGTTGCATCTTTGTATTTCTTCAATTCAGTTTCAAAATGTTCTTTGCCCTTGTCTTTCAATGTAACAAACCTGTGAAAATGTGAGAATTTGTAACACTTGTATCTGCAATCTGCTGCACATTTCTTTACACTTTCAACAGCTGCAATTCATTCGCTCTGCTTGCTCCAGCTGACCCTCCTCCTCTTCCTCCTCCTCCTACTTCTACAAACGGAATATTAACCAACAGTGTTTTAGCAACTGGTTGCTCTTTTCACCTGAAGGATGCCTACTCTTCTGTTCCCACGCAGACCTACACATTTCTTCTTCTTTTCCAGTCAGAATCAGAAACCAGAATCAGATATCCGACAGAAACATTAATCATCCCAAGAAGAGCAAACCGGTATAGATTGAAACGTCTTTGTCTCCTGTTATTCCTGCCTATACTTCTCATCACTTGTCATCACGAAACAGCAATCAGATCAGTTTAAACAGGGTAAGTATTTTTTTTTTATAGTCTACTTAGAGTAGATGTAATTAATCTTAAAAGTTTATTTTAGCCATAGCTTCAGTAACTGGGTAGAGTATATTAATGCACAGAGTATAAAATCACCAAGAAGGAAAAAGATGCTCTGAGGAAATATATATGGATAAGTGACAGGTGTGTAGGTTGGTTGTACAAAGCAAGCCTTTGTAGTGTGAAGAACAGATAATTTTCTGGTGTACAGTATTTTGATGTTCTAAGGGCAGATTTTTAAAAAATTGTTTATTATGGGTAAAGTTCTCCAGGTGTTCCCACCATGTGGTGATTGGAAGGTCAAGGTGCCACCATTGGCATCTAAAGTCACATGATATGTAGTCTATTTAGAGGAGACTATTAGAACTCAAGTATAACAGTCACTTGTTTCACTATGCAGAGCCATGCAGCAACAATTATCTGAAACCAAGGTCAGGATGTGCAAGTCATTCCTGCGCCGCAACACCTTTGTACTCTTCACTGTGGCAGCAGTTGTAGTTGGTAAGCGTGGACATTAACCTAGAACATGAACAGCACCTGCTTTGTGAAGTCTGTGTGCATTGTTAAGCCCTGTACCCTGTAATGTTGTTCAGGAATCATGTTGGGATTTGTTCTGCGACCTCAGAACTTATCATTAAGACAAATAAAATATTTCTCCTTTCCTGGGGAGTTACTGATGAGGATGTTACAGATGTTAGTCCTCCCACTCATCGTGTCCAGTCTTGTTACAGGTATGTGGATACATCGGATGCAGTTTTGTTCAGTGTGGCAGTACAACTGTAAACTGGTTGTGGGCATGTTGAAGCTGTTCTTGTCTTGGTTTTTATTTATTACTGTATAAACAGATGTAAACTGATTTGATTCAGTATGTATTTAGCTGTCAGATCACTTCTCCATGTGTTATAAATGCAATGCCATTTTGCCCATTAACCAGGCATTTCCTCCTTGGATAGAAGAGCTTCTGGAAAGATGGGAGCACGGGCTATCATTTACTATATGGTGACCACTTTCATTGCTGTGTTCATCGGTATTGTGCTAGTGATCATTATTCAACCTGGTAAAGGCAACAGAGACAGACCAATGTCCTCTAGCGGAAGTATTGAATCAGTGCAAGCTGCTGATGCCTTTCTGGATCTTATCAGGTGTAGAGACACCCCTTTATGAATGTATTTGTATTTGTATTGCAGTTCGTTATAATGATGTACATTTACGCTTCTCCCACAGAAATATGTTTCCACCTAATTTAGTGGAAGCCTCTTTCAAACAGGTATCACATATACAGTATGATGCTTTTATTTACTATCACTGAGGAAAAGAGAAACATAAGATAAGTAGAACTGAACTTACCTGCAAAATTTCTTCTGTTTTACTCACAGTACAAAACTCTTTACAAGAAAGCTGTTTTCACCAAGGACATAACAGTTTTAGTCAATGCTAGTCATGACACCAATGCCACCAAGTACAGCCATGTGGGAAATAACAGTGCAGTCCTGCAGACCATACAGGAGACAGTGGAGGAGATGATTCCTGTCTCAGGTTCCTCTAATGGAGTGAATGCTCTAGGTCTTGTGGTGTTTTCTGTATTCTTTGGCTTGGTAATTGGGAATATGAAGCAGCAGGGCCAGCCATTGAAGGACTTCTTTGATTGCCTCAATGATGCCATAATGCACTTAGTGGCAATCATTATCTGGTAAGTTTCCTGGTTCAGTGAAACACCAATAAGTTATATAGTAATGTAAAAATATGTGACATTTATTTTGCCTGCCACTGTGTACCTCTCACTCACTCACTCATTTTCTACCGCTTTATCCGACCACTGTGTACCTGATATGACCAATTTAAACATCTTTAGGTATGCACCAATTGGGATTCTCTTTTTAATTGCTGGAAAGATCATTGAAATGAAAGACCTGGCACAGGTTGGAGGGCAGCTGGGCATGTATATGGGCTGTGTCATCATTGGCTTACTAATCCATGGTCTCTTCATACTGCCCTTGCTCTTCTTCATGATTACTCGGAGGAACCCCTATACATTTATTGGTGGTCTAATCCAGGCTTTGATCACTGCCTTGGGAACATCATCTAGGTAATTAGGATATTCAATACATCATTTGCAACTCCTTTAATACATATCACATGGGGAGAAATGGGACAACACCTGGGCAGGACAACACTCTCCGGTACACCAGATGTCACTGTTACAACAAGGATCAGAAGGACTGAGTTAAATGAGGCAGGACTAAATCCAGTGACAGAGCAGGAGACTAGAACTGAGGCAGAGGTTGGCAAAGAATATGATCCAAGGCTTACGTGAAGGCTGGAAGAGAGAGACAGGGTCAAGGCTGGGTGAAAGCGTGGGGCCATAGCGAGGGGCAGTGGCAGAGACAGGGACTGGTTTATGGGCAAAAGCAAAGACTGAGCATAGATTTTTGAGCTTGATTTGACACTTTACACAGAAGAGATGGCAGCAAAAATCAGGGTTTTTTTTTTTTTTAAATTGAGTACACTGGTGATTATGTGGGGCAGCTTAGTGGAGGTTTTAGACAGGAGATGATGTGGGCTAAAGTACTAAAGAGTCATCAGCCAGTCTGGCGATTTATTTAAACAATTCCTTGAATGTAGGCTTATTCCACATTTTTTGGTGATAGCTCAAATAGGACAGAGCAGAACTGACCTAAGAAACCTGCCCATGGCAAGCTCTCCATATAAGACAATGATTTTAATTATTTAGGTGGGAACTGTTCTTACTGCCACTGTCTTGAACTGAGGATGTACCATTATAAATTATACCATTATAAACACACCAAGACAAATTCCTGTACACGTGTATGCATGATGTAATGTTGTCTATCATTTGGGTTGAGGAGGCATTCTTAATTACTTGATCTGCTTAGGTTCAGCATCAGAGTGATTTACTGCCAGCTTGAATGGTAGTGACACTACGAGAGGACTAGAGCTCTTCTATTTTGCTTTCATCAAGGTTTCTATCTAGAACCCAAACTGCTGTCTCTTAGCCAACAACTGAGCAGTGCATAGCTGGTGAACTCTTTTGTATTAAGTGAGAGCTATTAATACAGTAAGACATTAACAAAATCTTTTTAAAGAGGCTTTTCCTCAAATCGGAATCTATAACATTGATTGAAGGCATGAGAGGAAATGGCCATAAGACTTTACAAGATATACAGCAAACAAAATAGACTGGCAAGAGAAACATTACAAGACGCAGAATAATACTCAACACAGCCTATAAAGTAATACCAAGCAGCATTTATTACTAAATGATATTTAGTAGTTTTCTTCCACGTCTACAGTGTTTCACAGCATATACAAAAAAGTCCTGTACAACAATGCAATAAGAAAATATGTTTCTTTTCTGCAGTTCAGCTACCCTTCCCATCACATTCCGATGCTTAGAGGAGAACAACCATGTGGACAAACGTGTAACACGGTTTGTTTTGCCAGTGGGAGCCACCATAAACATGGATGGTACAGCTTTATATGAAGCAGTGGCTGCCATTTTCATAGCTCAAGTTAATGACATGGACCTGAACTTTGGTCAAATCCTTACCATTAGGTAACAATGAATACTATATATTTAACATACATCATAATGATTAGAGTCCTGTCTTACATAAGAATAGATAGTGTCACTGTCCACAGTCAGTGTGTTATAGTGATACAGTATATCTCAGTACATATTTTGAATTCATCAAAAACTACTGTATGGAACCCTTTGTGTTATGCCATTAAAAAACTTCTTGTAAGTTTTTATGTTATTCTTTCTTATTAAAATTCCACTTTTCAGTATCACAGCAACAGCTGCCAGCATTGGAGCAGCAGGTATTCCTCAGGCTGGTTTGGTAACCATGGTGATTGTATTGACATCCGTGGGACTGCCCACCGAGGACATAACACTCATCATTGCTGTTGATTGGTTCTTGTAAGTCTTGACTAAATGTCACATTGAAGCATGCAGCTCCAGCGGAGAGCACTCTTGCAAAAGGTTATTGATACATAATGCAGGTGCATAATCTGAGAGAATATGACTGGTTTTAAAACCAGTATTGCTGTTACTTTACAGAATATACTTGTGAAAGTTCCAAATCTCAAATTAAACTCCAAAATGCCTAGGAAGCAAGTCATGAGAAGATTTGTTTGTGGTTGTTTTTAGGGATCGCCTCAGAACCATTACCAATGTGCTGGGAGACTCATTGGGAGCTGGTATCGTGGAACATATGTCACGAAAGGAACTGCAGAACTTGGACACAGATAGTAGCAACTCTGAGACTGAGGAGAATAAAAAGTCTTATCAGCTCATCTGCCAGGACGACAACTGCCTCGGGCACCAAAACAGTGAAAGTACAATGTAAAAAAAATCATAATACAGAGAAAGGCCACTAGGGAAAACAGCTAAAAACATATTATTGGGTGTAATGTCATGTTAGTATGTTTACAAATAAGAAAACACACCATAATTTTAGAATATTTGCATTCTCATGACAAGACAAATCTGAATAATCAAATAATCAAGACAAATCTGGATTTTTCAACAAATAAATATATTATATTATATACCACAATTCAACAATTAAAAAAAAATGGATAGTGGACTGATTCTAGTTAAATGCTAAAACACCTTTCAGACAAAAATATTGGCATCACTCCTTAATCCTAGCTTTTCTTTCCCCTAAGAGTGTAATACGATTTTACTTTTGATAACAAGGGCAGACTTCATCAAAATATTTATATGAACAAATCAAGAAAAGTGATTCTGTATCCGGAATATTTGTAGTGGTGGAATTATCAATTAAAGAGAAAAGCGAACGTGTGGTTTACTAAAAATGTGGATATGAAAACCTTACTTAATGTTGCTGCACAGAACTGCCCTTCATTTTGACTTATGCTGTTCATACAAATAATATTTTAAACATCACAGATTGTGGTTTTGTTAATTCATATTTTAAGTGTGCATTTAATGATTTGTTGTTGTTATATTGTTTGATTTTATATATTATATATAATTATTTTAATTACATTTAATATGATTTAGGTTAAAATTATACAGCACTGGTTGTAAAATGATAACACCACTGGTGCATAGTTGGGTATGCACCAGTTGAGTGGCAAGACTGGTGTTTACTGCGTCTATTATTTCCTCTTTAATGTAGACCTAGTTATATGTTGTATATTTCACATTAAATATTGATTTTAAAATTATGGGGTAATCTTTTAAGTGGTTAAAGAAACAGATATGTGATGCATACACAGTGCCTCCTAAAACAACAGATTATTGGCAATAAAATGAGCCATCCTGCAGGTACATACAGTATGTATTATGGAGTGTGACGCAAACAGGAAAAGCACATAACACGTAGTTGATAATACATGCTTATTGTGTCTTTGGAGACACCTGCTTGTCAAAATGACAAGATAATATCTCATTGTAAACAATCTGAGCTGTTTGTTCTTTAAACCATGAACATAATTGAACTTTACTAACTGTTGCTGACACATTGAGTGGAACCTGGGCCCTCATTTCTTAATGATATGTGCATAAATCATGAATATAAACCAGTCAAGGCATGTGGGATTTATCAAAGCAAACATTTGCTTTAATGATACCTCTTGCGTCACCATGTCACACTTAAAGCAGGTATTTCCCAACAGTTGTGTGGGACTGTGCAGATTGTTAAATATCGTACGTTCTTTTGGCCCAAATCAAACCACTTCCCCTAGAGTGAACTGCAACATACAGTTGTGAAACAAGCTTTACATGCTCCAAATCACTAGGCTATTTATTTGACACACACAATCATTATAAGGAGACATTATCTCCCAGATCATTTGTGAAGTAAATGCTCAGTTTTCTTCAGTACACCTGAAATTTACTGTGTCTTATTCTTCCTGAGTATCTGACATTCTGTTTTATTTGTTTGTTTGTTTGTTTGTTTGTTCGTTTGTTTGTTCCTTTGATTAATTATCTCTGTTTGTTGACATAATCCTGATTTTGGCCTTGACCTTAGGATTTCTGAGCCTAACTTTCATGACACAAATCATGGTTTATCATTACAATTAACTGGGACATTGATTGCCAAATAACCTAGGGCTATTTCTCACTGCTTCTGAAAGTGTACGGTTGTTATTACATTTCAGATATTACATTTTAGTATTTTTTTCTGCATAATCTGAGTACATCGTGTCAGACAGTTTGTTTTTTTGATGACTTATGAGTTCAAGTTTAATATTAATATATCCCCAAGTGAAGAGGTGAAAACTGGAAGGTATCCCAGAACCTTCTTAACCAGCCAATCTGATGAATGGTCATGTTTTCTCCCTTTGGCAGAGCATTCTAATGTGAAAACAGATAAATGGCACCTTTCTTTCCTTAGAACTTCACATTCAGTGCAGTGGAAGACTGGATTCAAAAGAGTGAAGTGACATGAAAGCAGGTGCACAAACATCCCATACAAGTGGTCCAGCAGCATTGGTCCATTGATTAGTAGACATTGGAGAAGTCTTCTTTACTCATATTGTGGGCCATCATTGGAAGCACTACAGCTCTAACAGAAATTACTGGGTCCATGCTCAAAAAGTCTTGGACCCAGCACTCCTTAGGTATCACTACTGTATGTACTGTATGTGCTGGCTTCTTTAGTCACAAGTCCCACAAGCAGAATGCTGTTTCTAAATTGGTCGGCTATCAAATTCCTCCTATTGACCAGCATCTGGATCAGCTGAGTTTGGCCCTATAGACTATACATAAGAATTACATACAGTTCATGTTCATCACAGTACACTGTAATTCAACAATACCTCCACTATCCACCAGAGGACTCATTCTCATGCATTCTAGTTAGTTTCCTCAACATGTGTACCTGTTTATTCTTTGCTCTCTTCAGTACTCATTGCATTGTTGCTGTTTATTCTTCCATATAGTTACATTTTTTGCATGACCTTTAATACAGTCTCTGTCCAGTTCTAACCTAGACTACTGCCTTGTACAATTTACTAAGCTTGCAAAAATATTCATTTAAAGTCTATAACTGGTCCAAGATAGTAATTTGCGTTCGCAAAACTTAACTGTCTATTAGAGCAGATACACAAAAGCTTTTCTCTTGTCTCCTGTTTTCCTGTCTTAAGCATGTTTGCACATCTCAGATTTTGAGTGACAAATATCGCTTAAGTGGCAAAGGTACTAGAGTGTTAAATACTCATTTAAAAAAATGTGTGCGTCTTCCATTAACATTTCAAATAAGAGATTTTTGTAACAAATGCTTTTATTCTAGCTTTTTCTAAGGTATAACTAAACAGCACTTGTGATTGTGGGACTGGAATCTAGATCAAGATAAAATATTTTTGATGTTTATAGAAATTCCAATCCAATGTCAATTGTACAAAACATTTGCTATTATAAGGTCATTCTTCTGTATCCAATTGATCAAAATGGCAAGAGGGACACAGTAGCTGATGCCGTAAAACAGATACTAATTTGCACTGAAGGACAATTATAGTGATTAACACTTTGCGTCATTCAATCGCTCTAAGTGTCTAGTATAGCACTTTAAGCAGTGTAATCTGTATCTTTGTAATGTTTCCAGGCTTTGCAACCAGTGAAGTTCATCTGGTGAAATTTCTTTTGTGGTGGAAAGTAACTTGGTTGAGCTTGTTATTGGCTTGTAATAGAAAACTCTGAGATACAAGTTAGATCATGTTTTATATCACTACATTTACATATAAAGCATTTGGCAGATGTCCTTATCCAGTGTGACTTATACGAGGGCTTGAAGTCTCTATCAATAAATATGTTGTGATGCTAGCTCAACAGGTCAAGGAATAAGAATATGATCAGTCCAAAAAAGATTTGTGAGGTAATATATAAAGATAAACACACCAACAACCTGTAAAAAAAAACTAAACACACCATCAACTTTTAAAATAAATAAATAAATAAATAAATAAATAAATAAAATCCTAAATTAAGTACTACAGGACATAGCTACTACCTAGTTCCTTAGGTAGGTCTTTAGAAGTTGTATGAAAACAGCTAGTCACTCAGCTGTTTGAACATCTAGGGAAAGTTCATTCCATCACCCAGGTGCCAGAACAGAGAAGTGTTTTGATGCATACCTTCCTTGTACCTTGAGAGATGGTGGGATCAGTTGAGCAATGCTGGGGGATCTGAGGATGCCTGGTGAAGTGCATAAGCCCTGTGTGATAAGAACTTTAAGATAAGTTGGAGCCAATTTGTTTTTGCCTTCTGTACGCAATCATCAGTGTTTTAAAACTGATTCGGGCAGCAGCAGGAATTCAATAAAAGGAGTGTAGCAATGGAGTGGTGTGGAAGAACATAGGTTGAAAACAATTCACACAGCCGAAGTATGGAACTGTTGCATCAGTCAGTTGTTGAGTGGCGCTCAGAGGTAGACCTGCCAGGACTGAGTTGTTGTTGTAGTAGTCAAGTCTTGAAATGACAAGGGACTGAATGAGCACTTGAGTGGTCTATGTGGAAGGAAATGAATCCTTCTGATGTTGTAAAGGAGAAACTGACATGAGCGTGTCAGATTAGAGGACAGGTGATTGTCCAAGGCTGCACACAATGACCGAATATCAGAGAGATTACAAGATGAATAGCAGTTCAGTTCTCCATAAGTAGAGATAAGTAGCTGAATACCTTGGAAAAGGTTTGTTTTCAGATGTACAATAACGAGTCACTTTCAAGCCTTGAAATGAATTCCAGTATTTAATTATTTAAAGAACGTACTGTAATTCATTAGTAATAAATGTGCATTAATATAAAGCTATCATCCATCATCTTTATAGTGTTTGTTTACATAACCTTCCATGTAAAAAGCAGTCCATATAAGTGATGTTTTCTATGCACAATATCAAAAACATGCATTCAGTAAATTCTTAATGAAGCATATGTCTAAAAAAGCACTTCCTCTAGTCCATATTGACCTAGCAAGACACAAAATATATTAATTACTTTCTTTACACATGAATACATTTAATGGGATTTAGCTGTATTTTAGCACCTTCAAATAGCAAAATATACATTTGGAGTTCAATACAATTCCCAGATGCTTCCTGTGGGCAAGAGAAGTACCTTTTATTTGGAGCAACGATTCCTTACAGCACAGTACAGACAGTGGATTTCTCAAATTTGCTGTTCCATTGCTTCCTGTCACATAAATCTTCAGGGTGCAGTGCTGTATATCCCACAGACTCAACCATCCTCCTTTTTTGAATGCCATGCAGCAAAATACGATATGTTCCTGTAATGGGATTGCACAAGTCTTCAGAGGTGTTATTCTGAAGGTGCATGCTGCTAATTCCCAAGTCATTCAGTGCAATCTTGATCTCCTCCTCTTCTATACACAGGCCCTGGGAGGAATCCATCAGGTGACTGGGTGTCAGGCTTAGGCAGGGAAAAGGCTTGGGGTAGTCAATGCCACTCATCCAGGGACAGGTCATGATCTGGGAAATGCTGCTGCGGTCTGGAGGAACAGGCCTTAGCATGCCTTGAATGGTCTGCTGGCAAGGCACAGACACGTACTGAGGGATGCTGTAGATGCCCTGCAAGATACAGCGTTTTAGACGGCCCAGGTTTTCAGCATTGAACGGCATGGTAGCAGTCACCATGAAGTACAGCAAAACACCCAGTGCCCAGATGTCTACATAACGGCCTACATAGCCTTTCTCCTTAAACAGCTCTGGTGCCACGTAAGGAGGAGAGCCACAAAATGTGGTCAGGACGTCATTTGGACCACTCACAGTGCTGAAACCAAAATCACCTATCTTGATGCAGTAGCTGGTCGTGTAGAAAATATTTTCAGCCTTTAGGTCACGATGAACTATATTGCTTTCATGCTGTAATGATAGAAAAGGCAGAATGAGTTCCTATGAGATTATTTGATCAAGGTGCCTACTATATGGCCTATAATATATCTGGTAAGGATGATGTTCAGAATACATAAATATATAAATCATAACAATTGATTTAAACCCGCATAAAGAAGCTCAATGTCAAATTGATGCAGCAATCGTGTCAAGTAAAAACAAATTGAATTGCTTGGACAAATTCAATATGATCTCATAAAGCATAAATATTGCAACTCTGTCATAACAGTAGCATGTATTTGTTGTATGTTTTATTTTAAAAAAACAGATATCTGAACATCACATCATCATTTTGTAACAATAAGCTACAAATCATTTGTCATGACTTTCAAAGAAAGTCAACGTAAAAGTGCCATCACACCACCTTATGTAAATAAAAGAGTTACTATAATAAGCTCTTCTGTTAATCTGACAGAGGATTAAGCAGACTTTGACAGCCCACACCTGTTCTTTAACAAATGTTTATCTCAGCTAACATCAGTTGTCATAAAGGGCTTATGTACCTAGCTCTATGAGGACAGACGTTAAGTGAAGTGCCACATGCTCTTTCAATTATATTCATAATAAATTTCATACATAATTCTAATACATAGTTAATATTATATGGTTAAAGGGAAGACATCTGATCGGTGTATAGTATGCAACTTTTAAGGAAAGGATTATTAAGGTCTACTTTCAACATGAACTAATTCAAATTCTCAGCTTAGATTTGATATAAGAACCACATATTTCTCACCATGTATTTAACAGCTGAAATGATTTGCGCAAAGATGAGCTTGCTTTCCAAGTCGGACAGGCGTCCCCTTGTGCTGATGCGTGAAAAGAGGTCTCCTCCGCTTCCATACTCCATAACCAAGTACAGGTGCTTACTTGTTTCAACTACCTCATAAAGACGCACAATGTTTGGATGGGACAGTCTTTGCAAACAAGATATTTCAGAAGCAAATAACGTTTGTGTCTTCTTATCCAAGCGCCTTTTATTAAGGATCTTGACTGCAACACGCTCTGGACAGAGAGAGAAAGAGCAGAGGACACATTAACAAAGACTACAAGAGAACCTTATAGTAATAAATGTAAGTGTAAAATGTAAGTGTATTGTACACATGCTGGTTATTGGGAGTCATGCAAATGCAGTATATTCAAAAATAAGTGGCATCTACAGAATGTAACTCAAGCCTTAAACAGCTTAAAAAAATTAAACACAGCTAACTCTGGGAAATTGAAAAGTACTAAATTTCTTTACAAACACTGAGAAGCATTGCTCTAAAGAAGGAGTGTGTGATTAATAGTTCACCTTTAGTTAAGGCATGAACACCAAGCCTGACTTGTGAGAAATTGCCAGTGCCGATTTCCCCTCTGAGTTCATAGAAGGCTATCCTTTTACCCAGAATTATGTCACTGATGATGGATTCATTGTGGGACATGTCATACACAACCCTCTCAAACGCTGTTTGGTTCATTTGTTGCTCTGCTGTTATTGCTGGTGCTCTGGATCCCAGAAGTGGAGGTCTGGTGGGTTTGATCAGAGTTTGGGTTTTGTTTTTTTTTTCCTCATATCGCTTCGGACATGCCTTCTGACATATATAACCTAGGTATAGATCAAACCAACAGGAAAAAATTCAGGAGAAGTAGTTACATTACATTTTCATTCAAAAATCCAAGAATAGTTAAATAATGTACATCTTAACCTATTTAGAATAAATTGTATGCAGTTAAACCTACAAACATATTTTTTATTGATTATCACAAAGGAAGCTTTGGGTCTTAGTATACAATTAAAATCCAGCTGTTAGGAGTCTAATTTTTGAGGTTACAACAGTCCAAGTCAATGCTCAGCATCTTTGAGCTATAGCTGCAACATTTTAAAACTTTTGGCAATAAAAGACAAAAACTTTTATACCAGTTAGCAAATGTTCACATTATGACAATGTAATGTAATGTAATGTAATGTAATGATAATCACTATTCACAATTCAAAATTGTGTTCAAAAATCTGTCTGGTATTTTGGCTATTTGAAAAACCTTCAAAGGACACCTTAGCACAGGATGAATGCTGAATACTTTATGTGACTGATCTCCTGGTGACAGTCTGGGTCACTATGGATCAAAATGGATGACCGTGAGCATGTCGATGTAGCAGACACCACATATTAAATCTCCCAGACAGATATACAGCAAGGTCAGGACAAAACAGTAAGCAAATTGTAATCAGCCCCTGTCATTGCCCGAGGAATGATGGAACATTTTTACATAGATAATTAATTATATAAATGCTTTTTCTACTAAGAGAGAGCAATCTTTAATCCAGATAAAAATTAACATGAAGATCTTTATTTTATCCCCATTGTTAAAGTAGTATTTAGCTTTTTTTATTTTATTATATTCCACAATGTTTTAGAATGCACAATGTTCCCTTGCCAACATCCCTTTAACTTTAATCCCTTTTGCAAGCACGGACAGATCAACGCAGTACAATTGACAGGGAAAAGATGTTGTATCCATCTAAGATTAGAGGCCAGTTTTAGCATCACACTCTTAGGACCAGCTTTATTTCTAAAAAAAAAAAAAAAGATTTCCGAGAATCTGTTATCTTTATTTTAATTTGGTGACCTTTATGCATTATGCTAAATTATATGAACAAAGTTAATGGAACAAAATGTTATAAAACAAGGACACAAAAATTTGAACACAAAAATATTCTAAACACATTTTTTTATAAAATTTGAGCTGAGATTTTGGGAACTGCTGAATAGTGCATATACATATGTTAGGCATCATGTGTGTTACACTATTTCTGTAGCTAATGTCTTTTGTTTCCTTTGTGATTTCAAAATTACATTTAGATTTAGAAAGCAAATAAACAGAGCCCCTAATTGTGATCAATATAAAAAGAATAGAAGCAAAATATCATAATTTCAGAGCAAATATATATTTCTATTATAATATGAGAATACAGGTAAAAACATATAGTTAGAGGATAAACAACAAACAGACACCCACATTGAGTATTTTATTATTCACTGACCTATAAATTATGAAAGTATTTGACACTGACCTGGTAGCTGAGGGTCCTTCATCTTCCTGTCTGTAGCAGAGAATTGTCTATATTGAGTAAAACAACGCTCTGGCTCTCTAAACCTCTACAGATCATTAAGGGGCAATCCAATTAGAAGGACGTATTAATATCTGAGCTGTTGCTGCCTGTGAAAACACTGCAGACATGCTTTATCCACGTGCTGCTCCAGTAACTCACTTACATATTATTAAGTAATACATATATAATATTATATTATATAATATATTACAATATATACAATGTAAATGAATTAATGGGTGGCCTCTGTCTAGTCCTTCTGGGTACTATTTGTATGCATATAATACCCTGGTAAAATATACCAGAAGGATACTATTAACCTAACAATGACATTTGTATGCCTATAATACCCTTAAAATGTATCTCAAACAGGAGGGAAACTACTCCTTTACTATGACCTTGAACCAGTTGTTTTGCAGGTTAGAATAATAATAATTCCATATAAATCCTTCAAATATTAGATCTTTCATTAGATATCAGTGAGAATCCTGGATTTATGGACAACAGAAACATGACTTGTTAGCTAGAAAATGGGCTTTTGGTTTCCTGAATATAAACCTGAACATATAAACTGGTACGACAAACAGGACAGAAGTTATTATTAAGAAAAACAATTGCAGACATTTTGACCTTGTTGTGACCTTGACCCCATTTGTGTCAATTGCAAAAACGAATTAGATCATGTGCTGGATAGAACGATAATTCCATATAAATTCTTCCATGTCTGTGACACAGACAGACAAGCCAAAGCACAAATAAATCACTCTCTGAATTGCTTATTGCAACTTCTCTGTGTCATTTATCCATCAAATATTAGACATGTCTCCACAACACAGCAAGTGTCACCCAGCTATTCTGAACCTGTTTTAAACGAGTAAAAAATCTTAATGTAAGCTTTTTAAAAATATAACGAGTTTAGAAACTCATTCTTGTTTTTTTCTTTTTTTTTCTCTTAATTTCTATTTCATTTGTTTAAAGCAGTGTGAGTGAATGAGAGTGTGTATGTGCCCTGCGATGGGTTGGCACTCCGTCCAGGGTGTATCCTGCCTTGATGCCCGATGACGCCTGAGATAGGCACAGGCTCCCCGTGACCCGAGGTAGTTAGGATAAGCGGTAGAAAATGAGTGAGAGTGAGAGTGAGTGTTTAAAGCAATTAACCAAGCAACTGTGCACATCTGGGAACATCTGGGAATCGCACAGAATGAGCTGGAATCTGTTATAGAGAAGTCTGAACTGACCTTCTTAGCCTGTTGCCACACACAAAAAGTCTTAAATTGACACCTGAAATATATATATAAAATCTGTTCTTAGTGGGATAACCTCTAACCTTTGTGTAATGAGGTGACGTGACTCCAGCGTCCCGCCCCTTCGCCCTTACTAGTGTGATTTGGTGGGAGAAAAATAGCGCGCTTTCGGTACACTTTGAAAATCGGATGTTTACTGCGGTGGAGCAAATCCTTGGAGTAAGAACTCAGCACCGGGGTGACTATGGCCACGGGAGTAGCGGTGAGTGTATGTGCCTCGGAGCCTGAGCCTGAGCGGAGTGAAGAGGAAGTGCGGGGAACAGAACCAGATGAGGAGCACCAGCAGCACCCCGGGCCTGTCGTGGGCCCTCAACACCGCCTGGCTAAATTACCCCTGTCCCGGATTAAAGCCCTTATGAAGGCTGACCCTGACGTAAGTCTGGCGAGCCAGGAGTCTGTGTTCATCATAGCTAAAGCCACGGTGAGTGTCTTGACCTACATGCATTACAATTTGTCTAGTTAATATAATCCAATAATAACCTAGGCGTCAACGTAACAGTAGCCAGAGGTTTTTAATTACGATAATAATTAATGTAAGAAGTATCAGGCTAAGTTTAGCCTGCTATCAGCAGCACCCAGTTAACACAGTCTGTCTGTTGCTATCGCTAGCATGATGTGTTAGTTTGAAGTCAGAGTAACTGGACATAACGTCTTTGCTACGAGTCTGTGAAAATATTAGCTAGCTTAACAGTTCAGCAGTGTTTGAGCTAATGTTATTATGATAATATGCTCGGTCGGGGTGGTCTAGTTTTTTCCCCAGGAGAAAGTAGCTAATGCACGCTGTTAAAGGTTATGGACGTTTTCCGGTGTCGCCATGACACCTAATTTGCATATTCATGAGATTGTCATTCTTGTGTGCAAATCGAAAAACGGGTTAGATAGAGAAGATAATGTAGAGAGAGAATATAACAGATATTTTATACGACATTTAGCAGAGCAATATATGTATTGTTTGTTCATTCACCACAAACTGTTCATATTTCTGAAATAGAGTAAAAATCTATATTCAAATTTCTGTAAAATCAAACAAAAATCTAGCAGTGATAGGAATATATATGTGTGTATGTATGTGTGTGTATATCTGTGTGTGTATATAATATACTGCCATAAATCAACAAGATACAAAAAAATACAAACAGTGGACTGTCTGTTAAAGAATAGTCTTCTTATACTAGTCAACAAGCCCTTAAATCTTTATGCATTTAAGTAAGCACTTATTTTCACAGGGCCACACCAACTTGTAAAGAGTATATCTCAGAAACTAATGCAAACACAGACCTGAAATGTTTGCACATTATTTATTACATACATACATATACATACACACACTATCTATCTATCTATCTATCTATCTATCTATCTATCTATCTATCTATCTATCTATTTAATAAGCCTAAAAGTTTGGATGGTCAAAAATTTTTAGTGAATGATTATTGGGCAGAATAATGATTATTATTTGGGTGTCAGAAAGACTGGTGATTGGTTGTGTGAAAGAATGGTGATTAATGATTGGTTGTTCAGAACATAAGCTTTACATGCCAGTGGTGAACATAAGCTTTACACACTAGTGCTCTCTGTGTTGTGGAGCTTCAGATAGAATCTTGGTTATTTTTCTATGGCTAGGTCAATGTGTGGTCTGGTTCCTAACATTATTATATAATTATGAGCTTTGTATAGGCCAGCCGGTTCTGTTTGAAACATATGGCAATTTCTGTAACCTTTAAGGAGCTGTTCGTGGAAATGATATCCAAGGATGCGCTTGTTTATGCACAGCAAGGAAAAAGGAAAACTCTACAGAGGAAAGATCTAGGTACGTTTTATGAGAGTTTTATGTTTAGTGACTTTTTATCTCACTTTGCTCTTGTATTAGTAATGTGTGTGTCCCTTTTCAACAGACAATGCTATTGAGGCAGCAGACGAGTTTGCATTTCTAGAGGGTAAGTAAGCAATTTCTAGCTAGTCTGAAATCACTTCTTGGTTATTTTAACTGGACATTACTTTAAAAAAAGACAACCTTTCATTTATAGAACAGTCAAATTAGCACATTTTCATATTTTCTTGAAATAACTTGTTTACGGATGTTGAATGTTTCAGATTGTATAAAAAAAAAGGTAGTGCATTATTTTTAAATATTAAAACTCAGCATTCCGTTGAACAGCGCTGCTATAGGAATGCGTATTATATTCATAAATAGTCTGCTTTAACTTTTATTTCAGTGGGCCAACAATCTAGACCAAAACTGCACTTTACTTGGTACTTGTTTTTTAATGATATGCCAAGTGGCTGATGGTAGGAGAAGGGAATTTGTTCTTTCACTGCAGTGTGAATGCATGTGCATTGTACTGCTAAGTGTTCCAATCTAACAACTCTGAAGGCCACTGAAGAACACAAACGTTAATTTTTAAATTCAGTGACCTATTAGAGTTTAGTTGTGATGTTTTTGTGCTATCTGAAGAAGGGATGTTTCTATAATTTTAATATCTGTAATACGAGTAATTTTCTATAATTTTCTGTTAGTCATTGTTAATTGACATGTTTTTTATATTTTGTCTCCTTTATTTTCAGGTACCTTGGACTAACTTGAATTTGCCTTGCTGTAATAAGGAAAAAGATTGACATTTTGTTTATTTTTGTACAGCTCTGAGCAGGGGAACTCTACTTTTTTTTTTTTTTGGGACAACTGGCGTTGTTTATGGTCATTTTTTAGTATGAAGATGTACAGCTTAGTATATATTGACAAATCTCATTGCAGAATTTGTCATTGTCTGTGAAGTGACAATTCTATTTGTGAATACTACTATGCTCTTGCAAAATATTTTAAAGTTGCAATAAAGACTTATTATTATTATTATTATTATTATTATTATTATTATTATTAGTTTGCTATAGCAGATTCCAGCTCATCCTGTGTGATTCCCAGATGTTCCCAGATGTGCACAGTTGCTTGGTTAATTGCTTTAAACAAATTAAATAGAAATTAAGAAAAAAAAATACAGAATTAGTTTCTAACCTCGTTATATTTTTAAAAAGCTTACATTAAGATGAGCAAAACTACAATACCCAGCATGCAATGTACTAATTATTCCACTTTTGGTAATCCCTTTCTAGACACGTCACTCTGACCCCAGTCACAATTTCAGCTTGAAAATTATACCAGTATAGTAATTTTTTTTTTTTTTTTTTTTTTTTTTTTGATTTAAAAAAAAAATCAAACTAGATTTGTATTCTAAATTGCTTATTGGCATTCAACATTTAATAAACTGGCATAAATCAGCAAGTACAAAACAGTGGACTGTCTATTAAAGAATAGTCTTCTTATACTAGTCAACAAGCCCTTAAAACTTTATGCTTTTAATTAAGCACTTGTTTTCACAGGGCCACACCAACCTTGTAAAGGGTATATCTCAGAAACTAATGCAAACACAGACCTGAAATGTTTGCACATTATTTATTGGGAATAGTTTAGAAAATATGAAATCAGCCTGAGAGAGTCAGATGTTGACATTTTATTTTTTTTAATTCTGAATTGAGGTGCATATAAGGGGTCAAAATCTTTAAGTGTGCATACAGCACTTTAATCTGGAGGAATATAAAAGAGATTTAAAAACACTTGGATTTGAAAAATAGGATTCTAAAGAAAACTGGCCCCATGTGAGTTCCATATCTGGTTAACCCAAAAAAAGGAGCTCAACTGAGTTAGAAGTCATTAACCTGTGACCATGAAACTACGAGCAAAAGAAGATAAGGTATTTGTTGAGAAGTTTAGTATACTTTGGGAAGACCTACAGTTGCACACTGTTAACCTTCTGTAGCTTTTCTCACTAGCACAGTTCTTGTATATTCTGGCTTAACAGTGTATTGTTGGGTGTCGCTGTCAATTCTGCTGTGTTAGAAATTTTCCTTAAACATACCGTCCGCTCTGACATGGGATATGGGTCCCATGTAAGAGCACACATTTTTACATTATTATAATGTTTTATGTTAACTGAAGCCCTTGGCTTGTATCTGGAGGATATTTTGGCATGAATGTCAGGGTCTTGTAATAATAAACAAAGTGGACAGTGATTGTATGTTCAGCCAGCGTAGACAATATTACAGTTAACAGCGATAACATTTTACCAATAGGATATCCGTTACTATAACAGGGCTCGTTTTGCTAAGCAGGTTGGACTGCACTCCGCTGGGATTGTATGTCTTTGCTCACAGTTTTTCTTGTCAGTTTTTGTAAATCCTTCCGGATCTGCCTGTCTTTCCGCATGATTGTGATTTTTATAACTTCATACCAGTGAATCAGTGAGGCTTTCTTTCAGCATTGTTTGGTATATTTATGGCTGCACAATGTTCAATGTGTCCCAAAATGACCAAAAAGGTATGCAGAAAATGTGCATACCTTTCTGTCTTGGACACCGGCTTAAATGAAAAGGAATGTTTTTACAGCCGAATGATTCCAGCCTGAATTCTTGGTATCCTCTCCTGTACATATAGACTTTTTACTCATGGCCTCAGATATGTGTTCCTCTTATCATCCTCATATGAATCAACTGACTTTGTTTAAATGGCAACATAAACCTAATTTAATTCTGTTAGTGTTAAAAAACTATTTTGTCATGTGTTTATTATTTTCTGGGTTTTACATCCAGTCTTTTTTGCCATGCTGTTAACACCTTTGCATTTATTTATGAAAAGGAACATTTGGCCAACTCAGAAGATTGTGATTTTAATAGAAATCAAGCAGGTATCATTTCATATATCATCATATTGAAAAATTTGAAGCAAAATATGAACAATAAAAGAAATAACACAGAAAACACTGATTAAAATGGAATAGGGTGTAAAATGTTTTTTGCAAGTTATTGTTTATTATTTTTTTGCGATTAATGTGTAATTAATACAAATTACAGTACATTCTAGTGTCCCTTGATGGTTCTGTGGATTTTTACAACTTTTTTCTTTTCTTTTTGTTCTTTTAAGTGTAAAATATGCTTGATCGATATAATTTTATAGAATTTGAAATCTTGGGCATACACTCTTGATAAAGTTCTGTAGGTACTGTTCTTATTAGGTTATTACACTGGCCATGTGTCCACACAACCATTGCAACTCACCATATTTTTTTAATTGTTTAGTAATTTCATTACTTTGACACTCATAGTATGCATATGTTGTGGAAACAAATGATTGCCTTATCAGCTATATCACATGTGCAGGTTACTTTACTTCCTGAACAAGTGCAAACCAGAGTGTGAGTTTATTCAAATTCAAGGGAACCACAGGACAGTTTCCACAGAAACTCTAATCACCTCCTACAGGTCTCAGTTTTAGTGTGCTTTCTGGTCCACATGACCGCTTTCACAATTTTTATGGGAACTGTCTAATCTGCCAGTATGAGTGCCATCTTAGTTTACTAAAGTAGTTGGAATGTTTGGTTGCCTGCCAACTTCCATCTATCAGTCATACAACACCAGTCATCTACTGACCTGGGAGGGTGAAGGCTGATACATGCTTTCCCTGAAACGCGTAAAGCCAGTAAACTATCTTTTTATATGCTGCTCATTCTGTCACAGGTCAATGAAAGACACATACATGTGCTAACAGACATGCTACATCTTACACATACATGTGCTAACAGACATGCTAGTGTTGTTATAACAGGCAAGATAGTGCACAGAAAATGTTGGCTTTGTTTATTTATTTTTACAGAATGCTGTAAAAGTATAATGTATTCTGTGATGTACATAGTAAACTGAGGATCTTCAAGTGCACTTCATTCTTTTTCAGTTGCTAGGCTTGCAAAGCTGTTGAATCAAAGATGACAAGGTAAATGATTTACATGTTCACATTACATTACTTAATTTTGCATTATTATTTGCATTGTTCACGTTTACCTTATGAATCCATTTTTTTAGTAATTTACACACAATGTGAACTGCTGAAAACATCTGCCATCCACAGATGTAGCTAAAATAAATCATAAACAATGAATACTGAATAAATATTGATGCTTATGTTGAGAGGATTTTTCTTTTTTTTCATACTATAAATCCCTCTATCCCGATTTTCTGTGATGAATCCCATCGGGTCCATCCATAACTAATGTCAAGTGGAACTTCTTTAGATAGCCATTGAACGACTGTTATAATTAATAGTTTATAGCGCTCTTGGTGTGTTTTTGTGTACTGCATCATTACAGATGTTGAAACTTTTACATAAAGAAAGTACATATTGTGTGCATGTGCAGTATATGATGTAGTGTTTAGTCATTTGAAACCTCTCACATGGCCAAACTCAAATTTACCCTCATTGAGACTCTCATTCATTATGTAATCATATCATATTTCAGTTTTCTTTTGAACATGAAAACAGTTTCTACATCATTAGTGGTAAACCTTGAAAAATGGCCTATGCAACATGTCATAAGCCAAACTAGTACCAAATCATACATGTACGTTATTCGCCAAATATATTTATATAAATGGCATATAGTGTACATGTTTATATTTATACATATGTTTTTTTTTTTTGTTTTTTTTTTGTTTTTACAAAAAAATAAGTCATACTTCCACCTCATATCCTGCTGTGAATCCTCATCATCTTGGTGTGAAGCACTTGGAAGAGAGGAGAGAGGAGACACAGAGCGAGGATCACACACAAGCAAGAACAGTGAGGAGGAGGTGGGTGTGTTAGCATGTGAGAAAACGACAGCAGGCAAAGGGAGGGAGTCAGTGAGTGGAGAGATATAAAAAAAATCCTTCCAGAAGATAGCAGATAACAGAACACAGTCGTTTGTTTTATACGGAAGATTGACCATGTTGCTGCAGACCCTCTTCATGCTCTCTGCAACTGTTTTTTTCGGCTATTTGGAAGGTAAGAGGAAAGAAACAGCACTGCTGCTTTGAGATGCTCAGGAGTTTTGCATTAGTGGCATATCAAAAATTGGCAGAAGGAACAGATCATGGTGGAAGGTATAGAAGGAATTATCTGTTTGCTGTAATAATCTTTTGATGGTAATCAGCCATGTGTGCTGGTAAGAACGAGGCTGCTCTGTGTTACTATGCCAGCCACAGGAAAATCTAGCACATTAGCTTGTTTTTGTTTGCTCTGCATTTCCGATCATTACAATATGTGTAAGTGTGGCATAATCCTCATCTATAATGAAGGATACATAAATGTGAATATGTGAAGGTCATTTGTGTCAGCCATATTGTGTCATGCTTGAGCAATAACAAAACATGTGGATGTACAACACCACCCATGTACTACATATTTTAATGTGCATTCTAACTATTGTTGAGGTTTTTTATTTTTTCCATATTGGAAGTATCTCTAGTGATTGGCATGTACGTAGATCAAGAATGGCAAAGTTTGCAAGATTTTGTCTGAAAGTTTGTTGCCTTTTTGTAAATTGTCATTAAATGGTATCTCTGGCAGGAAAGGGTGTTCAGATGCAGAGGGATGTTCAGTGTTGTATGCAGTACTCGCAGCAGAATGTGCGGACCAAAGATGTTCTTAAGTTTGAGGTGCAGACAGAGGGGCCAGACTGCAGCATAAGAGCCATCATGCAAGTATTTCAGGCATCTTGAAACCATTACATACCTGGAAAACTATAGCTTTTTTTTTTTTTTTTTTAAATCATACAATCTTTGCAGGATATGTTTTATCATGAAATATGGTATTGTCAGTCAAGAATGCACTCGAGACTGGATGAAAAATAGCAAAATGGTTGTTTTTAATGGGCCAATTTTTCTTGTGCTGATTTAAACCTCCATTTTAGATAAAAAGAAATCTAAGAAGGAACGAACTTTGTCTGACTTGTTTGTTACTGACAGATTGTACACTAAGAAGGTGGTGAAGTGTGCAGACCCCAGGGACAGGAAAGTGAGGAGATTACTGAAGAAACTGAGGCAGAGAGCCAAAGCCCACAAGTCCATGCAGGTTCTGCCGCAAAGACGTTTGCCTGTCATGTCAAAGGTCAGTCTTTTGTATTATTGTAGCATGTTTTTTTTAAAGTTTATTTTTATGATCATATAGTGTCGAGATCTTACATCTTATTAAATAAGGGTTGGTGTGTCAGCAGACTTTCATTCCAACCAAGCTGGAGATTTCACTCATTTAACCAGTTCATCTTAGTCTCCAATCAGCTGTCAGGTGTACCTCCAATTTAGCTGTAATAAACTTGTAGCTATTTTGTTCCTTTGCAGTAACCCCTAGGATATAACCCCAGACTTCATATCCAGTGCTACTAAGTGCAATAAAATTACATTTTGTAGAGATGAAAGGACAATATTTTCATGACGTAACCTCAAACCAAACTGACTTGAGAGGCTATTCCACTTACATTTTGATATAGGCTACAAGCTAGCATAATTTTTAGAGTAAGTAGAGTGTTGACAGTGTACAGTCTTTGAGCAGTTTCAGTGTTCTTTATAACAGGTGTATTTCATGTAACGGGTGAAGCAAATACAAAAGAGATAATACCAGGTTTGCCGAGTTTCACCAAAATTTTCTTACTCAAATACATCTTTAAAAAAAGCTATTATTAAAACTATTACTGAAACCTCAAAGGAAGAGACGTTTTTCTTCAAGGTCACTATGCGCCAAACATAGTTCTAATGAATAAATATATTTATATACCTATATGCACTTGGACTTTCTTTGTGTACAATGATTGTTTTAATACAGGTTATTTGCTATTAAACAGGGCCTTTGACCTTTGGAATGTGTAAAGTAGCCCAATTTGGTATAAAAATGAAAATGTTCACAGAGCATGGGGCAGTATGTTTCTAGCTCCAATGGGCCTTTAGTAGTGCTTTCATACAGTTTCTATTTTTGACCACTAGGTGAAAATAAGCCTGTGGAGATAAATCCCACAAAGTCCCACAATTTCATCTCATCTAGAATTGCCTTATATTTGTCAACTTTTTTAAAGTTCAGTAGTCAGTCACTCAAAAGAAATAATTACTATTTCAACGGAAATCAAAAGTGTGTGAGATAGGGCTTTGGCCCACCTGTCTCTATGGAAAAGCTACCAATGATACCAACTAAGCTCAGGCTGTCTGGGAAAACCATTCACATTGAAATTGTGAAAGAAAATATGTTTTATCTCAAACAAAATGTATACAATTGAGTAGTTGAAGGTTAAGGGCCTTGATTAAGTGCTCAACAATGGCAAGCTTGGCAGTATTGGGGTTTTAATTCACAAGTTTAATTTCTTATCCACTGAGCATTTACGTGGATCACTGCATTTAACGATTTCAATCTAATTCTACTGAAAGACATCCTGTCCATACATATACCTCTACATACAGTATATGCCCAACTCTTTTTATATTAAATAAGTTCTTACTATGATTATTAATATCATCCATGCCAATCTCAGTCTCTCACAGTTACGCACAGCTTTATCCTTGTCTTTGACATGGTATTATAGTATCATGGATGAGGAAATCACTGATGATTCATTCATTTCTGCTTTGTTCACTATATTTCTTGTGTTTAATGTCTGTAATAGGTCATTTAATTTCAACATTTTAATTCTGTATATTGATCAGATGTAGGTCTGTTTTGCAACGAATATGTATGTATGAGAGTAGGACATTTGTTCTGTGAGAAAAGCACACTTGGCTCAGCAGGTGTTACTGTAGCTGACTTCAGGCAGACACACACTGTGTTTGTTACTGGCTCCTTAACCCAGGTATTTTTGCAGAAACACAGTCAAAACAAGGGTAGAAAACAGACAAAACAAAAAACATTTTCATTTTGTTTTGGTAAAAATTTATGTATGTTTATGTAGGTGTAGATGGATATTCATGCCTGTTTGACAGAATTTAGCCACAACAATATAAAGTATCCCGTTCAATCCTGATCTCAGGTTTGCTTTCATTTACTGTTCAGGTTCTCTCATGTCAGCATTGGTCTCCTTTGTATTCTCTTCCATTAGGTGGATTGGCAAGGTAAACTGCCCTTAAGATAAAATGAGTGTACTGTATAAATAAGACAGACTAGCATCCCATACAAGGTGTATTCCCAGGATAGGCTTGAGTTTCACCACAATTCTGAATAAGTAAAAACAGAAAGTGACTGAGCCACTATGATATTCTAGGCTCAAACCAATCTATAGTCTGCTACAAATGTATAAAAGGTAACACTGTTACCAGTTAATCAGTTATTTTAGTTGGATTCATACTAGCAAAGGGCTAGTATGAATCATAGTTCAGTCGTAGGAACTTGACGAACCATGTTGTTTTTGACCACGTGGAAAGAAAGGAAAACAGTGGTAGTGAATCCACTAGTGTTTTTTTTTCTTTTCTTTTTTCTCTTTTCTTCAAAGAGGTATACAGTGACTGAAATGACTGTATAATAAATCTATCTTACTGATGATTATTATTACTGTTTTTTTTGTCTTCATCAGATCCAGTAATTTATGGGGAGAATCTGACCACGTTAGCCTTTTCATCTGTCACTGTCTTCTTGAACGTATGTAGATCACTGATTTTCAATACAGAACATGCAGTACGCTGTCCCTCTGAGACATGTAATATTTTAGATCTCTTGAAAATGACTGTTAATCTATATATGCCAAAGCATTATTTTTAACTCTGTACTTCAAGCTTGTTCATTCTCTATATACATTATATGTGTATCTTATAAGCTATACAAGCTGTTATATAGAGTTAAAGTGACTTGACTGTTCCTGGCTCAAAAATAGTGCGAATACATATTCTATTATGTATGGTAATGCAATCAATTTTTATATATACAGAAATATTGGAAAATGCTGTGTACATTTTGTTTTTATTTTGAAAATAGAAAGATGGAGTTCTTTGTCTTTTCAAAAGGACAAATTAAGAGCACACACGTTTGTAACACATTTTTTAAAACAAGAGTTGCCACTATAATAGTTTTACTTTGGAAGGATTAAAAAAGACCTCTAAGGAATACTTTTACTAAAAGTGTAGCATTAGTCAGGATTTGCTGAAACAGTGGCCATGGATGGGTCTGATTTGTTATGAACATAAAATACATAAAGGTGCAGAACTGTGATGTTTCTGGGAGCATTAACAAAACTAGATTGACACCGACACAACCTCATGACTAAGACTTAAATACGTTATGCAAAATAAGAACTAATCTGGCATATGGTCAGAATTCTGGTTTCAACAACTGGTTAAAATCCTGCTGACAACTATTCAAGTTGTCAAATGAGAACCAGTTTTTCACAATTTACACCTGATATTGTCTAGTGGATGACTTTGGGTACTCCTTGTAATTATCTGTACTAATGTGGACCCAGTGCATTAAAAAACAGAGGTACAAACTCACACAATTACACTAATTATCATGACTATCATCTCAGTCATTAATGCTGCACTGCTACATGTTGCCACATATATGCTGTATTTTTGACAAAAAAACCCATAAATGTTCAGTTGTTCATTCAGTTCATTTGTTTTATTTTTAACTTTTGTTAAAACAGAATATCTATTAACCATCAGCATGCCAGTTACATATACAAGGCAGCAAAAAAACCTTCCTGAAATTTTGAAATGATAAGCTGTTTGAAAAAGAAAAGCACAATATTGTGTGCTTTTAAAAATGAGTCATTTTTATATTTTCCCTATATTTTAAATCAAGATATTCCCCTTTAGACAGTACTGTCAACAAACCAGACACAGACTGAATCGTGAATCAGTTTCTCAAAAGGTTCTGAACAAGAGATGTCAAAAGTTTGTCTTTAAATATTAGATAATGTATTTTCAAACATTTTATTAAAAGTATTTAGATATACTTTTATCTTGTAGTAAGATAGTCAAAGCAAACCAACCAAACCAGAAATGTGACAAATTTACAGTTTGAATGCTTAAGGAAGTCAAATCTAGGGGAACACTGTGCATTTTGTGATGCATCTAGGCATGATGCAAAGACAACAGAATCAAGGGTGTTTGTAATCAAAATGAAGATCAAGGGAACGTTACATAAACTGATACACTCGATGCACAGCTAAAATGAAACTTGAATGAAGTTGTTGCAATTTCAATAGTGCAATTGTGACATGCTCAAGATTGGAAAGTAAATTTTGTAAAACAGTAATACACCATTGTATAATACAGAGCACAGCACTTAAAGGCAATACACACGGCTTTCTGTCTGTTGTTTTTTATGCTTTATAGCAATGTATCTGTCTAAAAAACAGTCATTCTTATTTTAGAAAGACAACAATAAAAAGAAAAGTGTAAAGAAAAAGTCTGAGAAGCCTTTTCTTTGCTGTTCGCCATGACTCACGGGTTTGACTAAATTCTACGGGTTTTCCCATTCCCAACTACATATTTCTTTACACTTAAAGATAACAGCAAAACTCAGTATTGTCAGGTGTAAAAGTAATCCCATGGTAATATTAATACACAATCATTCTAACACATTAGCATTGACATTTAAATTTAGGGCATTTGGCGGACACAAGGGGGATTATATAGCAGGTGCTGAATATAATGTAAGCCTAATATAAATGTATTGTGTTCTGTAAAACAAAATATTGAAATGCTGATATGCTTAATTTTTCTGTAAGGAGGTCAAGGTCAAATGCTGTATGAGAGGCATGCTGAAATGCTGTTGCTGTATAAGAGGAAAAAAACACGACCAGGTGTGATGGTCTAGTCAAATGATAAACAGTTATCCACATTGCTTGAGGCCACATTAAATGTTTTTCTGTAAAACCAAACTACGGCATGTTTAATTATTAAATAAATACACTATTTGGTGTAAGATGTATAAGATATCAGGTCTTACAGGCAGCTCAGCCACACAGTTCCTCTTTATTCAACTGTCACAAATGAACAAAAATATCAAACACATACCACTCTTGTAAAGTCAAAGCAATACCGCTGTATATTCTGATGGTTATTAGACTGCTTTTTTACTCTTTTGATGACCGAGACAATCGTCCTCCTGGCAGTTGACCTCAGTCACAGAGCTGCTGGTTCCAGGATCAGTGTTCTGCAGTTCCTTTCTTGACGGGTGTTCCATAATGCCGGCTCCAATAATGTGTTAGGAGACTCAATTGGAGCTGGCATTGTGGAACACCACAATACAACAGCATTGCTATTAGGACATTTCAGAGTGTATTCTCTTACACTATGCCTGCATTATGTATTAGTAACCTTTTGCAAGAGTGCTCTCTGCTGGAGATGTGGCAAATGTGACATTTAGTAAAGACTTACAGGATCCAATCCACAGCAACGATGAGTGATATGTCTTCGGTGGGCAGTCCTACAGACGTCAATACCATCACCATAGTTACAAGACCAGTTTGAGGTGACCACTGCTGCTCCAATGCATCCATTTTAACAGTAAGAAACAGATCTAGACTAAGCATTTTTGTGTTATAGTTTTTTCTGTTATGTTTAATTCTTGGTTAGTGTTACCCGATGGTGAGGATTTGTCCAAAGTTCAGGGCCACGTCATTAACTTGGGCTATGAAAATGGCAGCCACTGCTTCATACAGAGCTGTACCATCCATGTTTGTGGTGGCTCCCACTGGCAAGACAAGGCATTTTACATGTTTGTCCATGTGGTTGTTCTCCTCCGGGCAATGGAAGGTGATGGGAAGGGTAGCAGAACTACAAAAAAAAAAATTAAATTAAATTAAAAATACTTAATATGTTTAATGTTCCAGCTGACAAAACACAACTCATAGACCATATTTGCCAATAGGTTAGTGCTCCTAGGAAGGAAAGAGTTTGTAAATGACATACTGCAAAAAAAAAAGAGACAAGTTATTTTATTATAGAAGATTATAGCCATGGTCTCATCCTGTTTAATTTGCATGGTAGAGAAAATACCTAAAAATACTTAAGCTCTTGGGTAGAATCAAATTTCATTATATTTGTAGTTTCAAAACTAAAACCATAACGTTTAAAAAATTCAAAAGTGATCAAATATAAAATCAAAAACATTTATAAATCAATTATTTTACATAATTAATCTGTTACAGGGGGGTTCCATGCCGGTTCAGGTTCCACTTGGAGGAGGGGGTACTGTGGCCGGCCTATTATCCACTCGAATAGTGGATAGAAAAGCGAACAGGCATATTAGTGTTTCACTATTATGTACTTTCTGATACTCCATAAACACTAAAAAATAACATCCTATTTTCTCTATAAATCTAGATTTACACAGCATGCTTTGAGGATGTTCCAAAAGCTGTAATTAAAGCCTGAAGCGGACCATAGATGAAATTGAAGGGGTAAAGAAAAGTGGAGGCAGAACAATGACAATGTGGATGAACAGAACGATGATGACACACTCCATGTACATTCCCAACTGTCCTCCAGCCGCTAAAAAGGTCTTTCATTTCTAATAGCTTCCCAGCAATTAGAAAGAGGATGCCAACAGGAGCATACCTGAGAACGTGTGAAGTGAAATATCAAAAAATATTTGCCCAGCCATTTACTACTCATCAAAGCATAATTTACAGACATACATCATTTTATTTGTGAGTGTGTGTTAAAGGCTATGAATGCAAACACAACCAACAAATAGCAATTGATCCACACAATCAATTAATTACAGAACATAGGCTGACACTCACCACATAATGATTGCTACTATGAGCATCATGACATCATTGGGGGAGTTAAAAAAAAATCCTTCAGTGGCTGGCCCTGCTGCTTCAGTTTCCCAATTATCCATCCAAAGAGCAATGAGAACGCCACAAGACCTAGAGAATTCATTCCATCAGCGGATCCTGAGACTGGAATCATCTCCTCCACTGTCTCCTGGACAGTCTGCGGGACACTTTCATTCGCCATAACAGTGATGTTCTTTGTCCAAACGATTTTCTTGTAATGTCTTTTGTACTGGAACAGATAAATTAAGATACACATTTAAGGTAAAGGCAAACTATATTGAAAAGAAGCATCATACAGTATATATAATATTTAAGCACCCTTTATATACCTGTTTAAAGCAGGCTTCCACTAAATTAGAAGGGACCATATTATAACAAACATTTTTTAATTGAATTGCGCGCATGAGCCATATGGATCTACGAGGTTTCCTTTCTCACTATCAGCATCGCCACGTTTTCTGGCTGCCATTTTGGACTTGGAGCGGGAGAAACAGGTTTCAGGTGAGTAATTAACGTTAATTAATTTTAAGCACTTGAAATGAAAAGTGGACATGAATTGTCCCCCCCCCCCCAAACAACGTATGCCATTAGTGGTGCAAATTTGTTTGCTGAGTGGGTAAATGTATAGCTTTTATGAAGGCATGTATTTCTTATTTTCGTTTTAAAAAATACACATAAGACCTTTTTAAAATTACATGTAAATATGTTGTGAGCCATGATTCTGAATCAAGCCATTAAAGCAATCTGTTCAGGACCTCGACGCAAATTATATATTAACCTTACGCGGTTATATTAGCGTAAGTTACACGCACGTAATTAGAAGATGGCCAAAGTTAATATTTAAGGCTTTTTGTTAGGCTATTGTTAGTCCAGGTTAAGCCTCAATTTGGCGCTGTTGTGATGTTTAAGAGGACGTGGTTGCACTCAGTATTAACATCGTGTGTTAAGATATTTTTCACGTTCTCATTAAAACGAAGTGTTAAACCGGATTTTTTTAATAAGAATGTTAACCAGTCTGTGCTCAGGTAACGTTAGTTGTAGTCGAGACACAGATGTGTTAGACATTTTTGGCTAGTGATGTGCGGATCTATACTAAAGTATCGATATTTACGATCCCAACGTCTCCTGCTCTAGTATCGATTCTCATATTAAAATGTCGATATTTAAACTCAGTAATTTGGAGTGAGTGTTTATCATAAGTAACTTGCTGGCACCAGAAAAGTCTAATTATATCCGGTTAGGGGAAGGAACTACTTCTCCTTCCGCCGGTCAGGTGTGTGTGCACTTCGGCTCTTTGACGGGGCCCCTGCAGCCTTTTATTTTCCCGCTACGAAGACTGAAGAGTGACTGTGGCTGAGCGTGATGTGTTTGGAAAGACAGTGAAATTCAGTGGTAACACTACACTACAAACCTCGCTAAATATCCGAGGATAAGTCATAATATGATGATTTAATGAAACGGCGGACTGAGGAGGAGGTCCACGGCGAGAAGACGCGATATATATAAACGTCTGTGTCCAAGACAGACTTCAATCAGTGAGTCATTTGGCAGCAGCGGCAGACGTTATCCAGGTACAGAGAGATAGCGTGATAGTCACGTTATCACTGACTGTGGGAAAGTTATTCACGTCTGTTAAGGCTTTAGTTTTTTAATGTTCAAGAGTTCCCCGGAATCCCAACATTCTTACAACAAGCTAACAGAAAGCAGTTTGTTCAAATAGAAAATACTAGTGAAACATGAAGTAAGCAATCCTACTGAAATTAATGCAATGAGTAGCTTTCCCGAGATCAGTGCTAAGAGTGTATTGAGAGAGGCTGTAACCACACACATTTATTTCCAGGTAGTACCATCCAAAAAAAAAAGACCTTAAAACTCAGAAAAATACAGTTAAGACCATGATCTTTGGAATTGCATAAAAATTCTTTTCTCATATAATGAGGCTTGTTTTTCCAAATAAAATCAAAAAGTATTTTATCTAATTGTTTGGTAACTTTATGGGGAATGTCTAATGATAATGACACACATACTGATCTGGAGATTCCTTCGGCTTTTGACAAAAGCACCCGCCCCTGAATTGACAAATCCCTTTGTAACCACATATTAAACTTCTTATTCGTTTTGTTAATAATTGGATTAAATTTTAAACTATTACACAGATATTCATCTTTACATATAACAACTCCCAGATATGTTATTTGATTTGCAATTGGAATATTACAAAGATTGGGTAAATTACAATATTTAAGAAGAAACAGAACTGACTTATTCACATTCATTCTTAGCCCTGATACATCTGAAAAATCTTTTATGCATTTCACTGCTTTACTGATTTCATTCCTATCTTTCACAAACAGTGTCATCTGCAAATTGACACAACTTAAATGTTTTTCCTAATGTTGTAATTCCTTGCAAATGTCCTTTTTTGATGTGAAGAGTAATTATTTGTGTTGCTAATAAAAACAAAAAGGGAGAGATCGGACATCCCTGTCTAATCCCTCTATTTATTTCAAATCTTCCAGATGTCCCCCTTGCTAATTTTACAGAACTGGTACATCCTTTGTGTAGAGTTTTGATAGCTTTTTGAAAATAACAGCCAAACTCAAAAAAAGTCAATTGCTTTAAATAAAAAGTTGTGCTCTATGGTATCAAATGCCTTGTGAAAATCAATAAAAAAGATAAAACTATCATCTAAGACATATTCATTGTAATCTATCATATCTAGGATTAATCTAATATTATTACTAATGTGCCTTCCTTAAATAAATCCTTTCCAATACTTTTTTCAGACTTTTGGCAAAAATGAAAGCAAATAGTTTGGCATCATTATATAATAGACTAATGGGTCTCCAATTTTCTAAATATAGAGTATTTTTATCTGGTTTTGGAATTAATGTAATAACGCCCTTGTCTTAAAGAAGCGGGCAATTCCCCCTTTTCAACAGATTCTATGAAGACAGCTAACAAAAACTGAGCTAATTTATTTCTAAACACTTTAGAGAACTCACTAACAAGTCCATCATTACCTGGAGAACGATTATCTTTAAGGCTGCCAATACACTCTTTAACTTCCTCTAATCTTAAATCACCATCACAAAACAATTTAAAGTCATCATCAATAACTTTGGCCTTGTCTTTATCACTATTTAGAAAGTCATTCAGATCAGGAGATACAAAATTGGAAGTATACAGGTTTTTATAAAACTGAGTAACAAACTTTGATATCTTATTTCCATCCTCTGTGACTGTATTATTAATTAACAACTTGCTTATAGAAGTCAATTCGCCATTCCTTTTCTCCAAATTAAAGAAATAATTAGTATTTTTTTGCCCTGTTCCAACCATTTATGTCTTGACCTGATAAATGCACCCTCTGCTTTTTCTTGATCAATGTTATCCAATTGTACTTGTAGTGATGATATATCCATCAATTCCTGTGCATTCAAATGACCTTTACTAGACAGGTGCATTATTTCTTTTATAACACTATATTCTTTTTGTCTTTTAACTGAAGCAATAGATTTACCCATTGAAATAGCGAAGTTCCTAATTTTGTACTGTATTTCATTATTTCCCAATGTTTCCCATAAACTTTCGTTATTTAGCCTGAGACCAATGCTTATCTTTGATATCATCGTTTTAAAATTATCATAATTTAATAACTTTTTATTCAACTTCCAATAACCCCTTTTTAGTTTAAATTCAGCTGGACCATGCATATTAATCAAAATTGATATACCTTTATGATAGTTAAAACTGATGGCTCTATAGACACAGTCTGGTCATACTCTTCCAGTTCATGTGATGATAGGAAAAAATCAATGCGTGATTGTTTGGAATAATCTTTGTTGCTCCATGTATATATTCTTTTGTCTGGATTTTTGAGGCGCCAAATGTCAACTAAACCTATATGGGTACATACATTCCTGATTTCACAACGAGTTTCATTGCTTCTCAATGGCCATCGATCCATAACTTCATCAAATACACTATTGAAATCAATATTGAAACCCCCCCCCCCTCCAAAAAAAAAAAATAAAAAAAAATCTTGTCAAGGGAAATTTATTTTTAATTTGCTTCAGATTCATTTAGATATTTGTGAAAAACGTTTCATTTAGCCATCTTTTATTAGTGGCATATGAATTCACAAGTGTGTAATGAGTTTGATCATTGTTAACATGTATTATTACCATTCTTCCCAAACTATCAATTTCGTGGCTAAGAACCTGACCCTTGAACTTTCCCTTTAGTATAGCAACCCCCGCAGACCTAGTGCTGAAATCTGAATCTGAAATCTGAAATGCTGTCATTTTCCCATTGACTTCTCCATAACCTTTCATCTTCATCACAAGAATGTGTTTCTTGAACGAAATAAAAATCGACACCCTTTCCTTTACAATATAAAAATAATGATTTCCTTTTCAAAGGATCAGGTAAACCTCTGGCATTAATTCGAAAAAACTTAGACATGGGAAAAAAAAAGTTCCTATACTAGGGTCTTTAACTTGCTGTTGTCGCATAAATATCTTCTATATAATCCTCTGCAATATATAATGAAAATGTAACCGCCAGTAAATGCAGATTATCTAATGTTACATATGAACACTTTTTCCAACATTTTTTAAGTACATTGTATAGGTGCCATTCTTAACAGAACTACAACTTGTTACCAATATAGCCTACATATGTCGGCTGTCGCTTACACAAATATAAGGAAAGTTGCTTGCTCCGATCAATATATGTTCCAGTTAATGAAACATTAGGTAACTCGAACCTCTTTCTTATATATGTAAGCCTTATCACCTACAAAGTATGCTCTCTTTCCCTCTTTGCGTGCCTTTTCTACAAGAGGCCATGACTTGGTGCGTGCTTCTTTGTCTGCAGCAGTCAGATCCTCTTTGAAGCGAAGATGCTTTCTTTGTAAATATTCATTAGCTTTAGCAAATCCCCACACCAAGTCTCTTGCCGTGAAAGAAACCTGATGATTACTGGTCGCGATGTGACGTTGTTCTTCATCTCTGGAGGTTTCCCAATCCTGTGGACTATATCCATGACACCTGTCACAAGTGTGCACTCAGCTTCTGGAAAGATCTCTCTGCATATTTCTTTCACAACCGCTTTAATGTCGTCTTCTGATCTCTCGACAACTCCATAAAGGCGCAAGTTCCATCGCCTGTTATATCTCTCAGCATCATTCAGCTTCTGTTCCATTAGTTGAAACTTTTTTTGAGATTCCACACACTGTGTTTTAAGACATGCATTGTCCTTATAAAAATCAGCGATTTCTTGATAACAGTACTCAAGTGATTTTTTAAGTCCTTCGATTTGTAGAGTGTTTTGTTTTACTGCCATATCAATTTGATCAGCTCTTTGATCGATTTTGGCCGTCAGAACGCGGATAATGTTCTCTTGCATCTCAGCCAAAGACGGTTCATTCTCCCCATCATTCTTAACTTCCTTTGGTGGACGTTTCTCTGGAGTATTGGGGTTGGTGTTACAGGTACCTCCTAGAGACGCTTTACAGGCATAAGAATGAAGATCCTTACGACACCTCTTTTCTTTTGTTGATTCAGTCTCCATCTCCACAGAGTCCTCCATCTCCATAATCCGAACACAAAACAGTTGTTGAAAGTCTCCAAAAGTGTCTTTACAAATGTATCGCTAATAATGTTTGGCAACCATGGAGTTTAAAACTTATTATAATAAGTGGACCCCATATTTCTGTCTCAGCTCAAAACACCACAACCACTCACGTCGTCACCCCCCCCCCCCCCCATCTCCGGGCATTCACTAAATTGCAGGGGTTTTGTTACCATGATGTTACATGGGCGTGATTTCTGGAGGTCTTGGAAAATGCCCTCTTTAAAAAAAAAACTATTATGCTTTATTATCTTACAGTTAAACTGCTTTAGAAAACAAATAAACAACCAAAAGCTATGGTTAGGGTTAGATTATCAAATAGGCCACGCCTACCTGATGACGCAATATGTTACGCTGTTCTGAAATCCCTCGAAATAAGTGCATCCCGTAGCTATCTATGAAATGTGTAGATGATCCGCCATTTTGTAAACGCTGATAAATGCTTATGTGCTCCTGAAATGCATCTAATTTGATTTATACAGGCTCCAGTTACCAGGTTATTATGTTCAATATTATATATATATATATATATATATATATATATATATATATATATATATATATATATATATATATATATATATATATAATTTTCTTTGGTTAATCAGAGTTCATGTACATGACACAAATGTACATACACTTCTGCAGTACATGTTTAAACGGACATTTCTGTGCAGACAAGTGTAATACAGATATTTGCTGCTAATGCAGAAAGAAAATTTAATGTTAATATAACATGACAGATCTGATTATAATATCAGCAATGTTAAATGTGTAGGGTTTTCATGTATTTCTTAGGTTCATAGGCCTTATATGTTCAGTTAAGTATGATTATTTAAATGCATAAAATAACTTTTGAATTGTGTGAGTAGATTTAAAGAAGAAAAATGAAAAGCTCAAATGTTTGTGAAATATGAAATAAAATGTAAATGTGCATTGTGCTTATTGTGTACGTCAGTCACCACCTGGAAGCAGCCAACTGAGACTGTTGGCCTACGCATCGAGTGGTGTGCGTGCATGACTAATTGTAAGTGCTAGTTGTGTACTAGACGATTTTCTAACAGTTATAGTAGCTGTTCTTAAAGTCCTGATAATGTTTAACACGCAAGAGCCGTTACTCTTCACTTCGAGCAATAATGCTAATGCTAAGCTAATATGGTAGGTCCATGTTAGTCCTGTTTATGCCGTTAGTTCCTTTGTGGATTTATTACTATCAGTAAGCTGTGAGTTTATCTTTATCTGAGTTATATCTATCTATTTAGTACATAGCGACTGAGCCGTATTACTGATGTTTGTTACATGCTTATGTGACATGCAGCGATATGTTTAAGTGTAAACTGTTTATTAGAGCCTTATTTGTCAACCTAATGCCTGTGGGTTATCATTGTTTAAGTTAATGTGCTTATGAAACATCCTACTGAGGGTTATGTTCATTTCTACTCTCTTCTGTTGTAGAACATTATATCATAATACTCCATACCTCATTACTACACCTATCTGCATCTACATGGCCTCCTCAACAAACTGTGTACATCCAACCTTGTAATAGGAAACTTTTTTCTACTACGTCTCTGACACAGTCACCTGTGTTCTGACAGACACAGCGAGAGATAGGCTAGGGGTATTACAACCTCCTTAGATTACAATCCTGAGATACAACCTTCTGATCTTCCCAACAAGGTCTTTATTCCTGCCATAAACATTGTATGTAATAAAAGGATGGGGACTTTAAGGGAGTGTGTGTGCATGAGGTGATGACTCAAAAGGGGTAAATCTTCAGTGACCTGGGAGGTCACATAAACACCGATGCACACAAACATACTAACACACACTCATACCAGGCCCCACACACACACACCTGGGGTACAAAAGGGAGAGCTGAAACAGCACTCTACACTGTATTGAAGAAGCCTTTTGCGGCAGCAAAATAAAATTCATTCTATACTACTTTGCTTTTACCACCACCTCTGAGTCTGAGAGTTTTTTACTTGTAGATCAAAACGGCCACCACATTTTTGGAGGTTCCACCGAGATTTCCCTCGTCTGTGTGCCAGTCTTGAGGTCGTTCCTTGATCGGTCTGGACTTGACCAACCCGAAGACGGTTACGTTCTCGAACCACACAATTGACTACTAGTTGGGAGCATTCTGGACAATGGCGAGACTGTCCCAGTGACGGGATTCTGAGCTAAGTGGTAAAATTTCGATTTATTTATATTCTCAATCTTTTCCATCTTCAGACAATTTGTCTCAAGGATAGGCAGAATTTAAGTTTGGAATCTGGCCAATGGTTCCAGGAACTGGTAAAGTTACATGAATAGTTTTGGGAACTGACCGTGTGCTGCAACACGTACACTTTGATCTTGTTAACTACCTTCAGCAAGTTTTGAGGAAAGCTGCTTTTGGAACAAAAAAACGTCCTTGGGAAAACCCTCATGCACCATGGCCTGATAGCTCACCTCCTGGAGGCAATCCTCCTTCCAAAAACAACTGCAGTATGTAAATGCGAAGTACAGTTCTGTTCAAAATTATTCAACCCCCAATGCTGTAAATGGTTTTAGGGAATTTAGTGTACATTTGTAATTGTATTCAGAATGAAATCCTACAAGGACTTTTTAAAGAACCATATGCAACTAAAATGACATCAATTAGTTTTGTAATACAGTAGTAAATGTTTCTTTTGTGAATTCTTCATTGACACAATTATTCAACCCCTTAAAGACTACCACTCTGAAGAACAGCGGTTCATTGAAGTGTTTTCAATCAGGTATTGCAAACACCTGTGGAGTTCAGGGAGCAGCAATAAAGCCTAATAAGCACCAATTAGGCAGCTTTAAAATGACTGTGATACTCAGCTCCTTCTAGACATTTACTGGTATGGTTACAAACATGGTGAAGTCAAGAGAATGGTCCAGGAAGACAAGAGAAGAGGTGATTACTCTTCACAGGAAGGGCAATGGCTATAAGAAGATTGCAAAGATGTTAAACATACCAAGAGACACCATAGGAAGCATCATTCGCAAATTCAAGGCAAAGGGCACTGTTGAAACGCTACCTGTTCGTGGCAGAAAGAAGATGCTGACTTCGACTGCTGTGCGCTACCTGAAGTGTAGAGTGGAGAAAAGTCCCTGTGTGACTGCAGAAGAACTGAGAAAAGATTTGTCAGATGTGGGTACTGAAGTTTCTGCTCAGACAATACGGCGCACCCTGCGTAATGAAGGCCTCCATGCCAGAACTCCCAGGCGCACCCCCTTGCTGTCTCCAAAGAATAAGAAGAGTCGACTGCAGTATGCCAAAAGTCATGTGGACAAACCACAGAAGTTTTGGGATAGTGTTCTGTGGACTGATAAAACAAAATTAGAACTGTTTGGGCCCATGGATCAACGCTATGTTTGGAGGAGGAAGAACAAGGCCTATGAAGAAAAGAACAGCTTGCCTACTGTGAAGCATGGCGGGGGGTCAATCATGCTTTGGGGCTGTTTTGCTTCTGTAGGTACTGGGAAGCTTCAGCGTGTGCAAGGTACCATGAATTCTCTTCAGTACCAGGAGATATTGGATGACAATGTGATGCAGTCCGTCACAAACCTGAGGCTTGGGAGACGTTGGACCTTTCAACAGGACAATGATCCCAAGCATACCTCCAAGTCCACTAGAGCATGGTTGCATATTAAAGGCTGGAACATTTTGAAGTGGCCCTCTGGTGGGACTTAAAGCAGTTGCAGTGCGCAAGCCTAAGAATGTGACTGAACTGGAGGCTTTTGCCCATGATGAATGGGCGAAGATACCCGTAGATCGCTGCAAGACACTTGTGTCAAGCTATGCTTCACGTTTAAAAGCTGTTATAACTCTAAAAGGATGTTGTACTAAGTACTAAGATTGAGTGTCACTTGGGGGTTGAATAAAACTGATAATGATGTGAGCTCAGAAAAGACATTTGTGGTTATTTCATTATAAATGTTATGTTATATTTGTCTGACCTACACGTGCCTCTTTGATTTAATTGTAAGCAGGATGACTGAATGATCAAAATCAATGTCAAACCGACCAAAACAATCAATTTCAGTTGGGGTTGAATAATTTTGAACACAACTGTATGTGTAATAATGATCCTATTTCCATAGGTAACACCAAAGCTGATGCTGTGGCAAAGGCAGCAGCAAAACAACCAGCGAATGTGAAGATAAAATGTTGAATTATTGCACAAACATGTCCTCTGTGTTATCTGATATTCACAGACAGGTGAAGGACACCCTTTCTAAGCCAAATGCAGACGCATTGCCTAATGAATGGATTGTGGTGAAAGACTTCAGGAGAAAGAACTGGAGGGCCAAGCATTGGCAGGGACAGTTCCAGATTCTGCTGACTACACCCACCCCTGCGAAAAGAGTGGTGAGAGAAACATGGATCCATACCAGCCACTGCAACCAGGTACCAGTACTAAGCCAGGAGTACAAGAACATATCAGCAGACACACCAATGGAAGAAGGGTATGGATCTGTTTTTAACAAATTCATAGTGAACTTTTCAGAAGCAGGCCTAGAATTATTGAGAAGCAGCTAGGAAAATGTCCTGATTAGGGATAACTTATTGTGGCCAACAACTCTAAGAGTTTACCTGCACTCATGAAACAGCCAATACCGGTAGTGTTCCCAAGCCTCGGTGAGGTGGGACGAGTGCGAAATGGCATTGCCTGCACTCTGAGCACCGATATACGTCAAGAAGGGTGAAGGTTCACTTAGTTTGGTGCTGCCTACATTAATCACTGAGTGACATCCTGAATTGTGCTGCTTCTCTCTCTATCCTTTATTATGCTTAAACCAGAGGGCCCTATCCCTCAGAGAAAAAAACAGCAGTATATCCAATGTCTAAATTTTAGTTAATGAAGATGTCATTAAAAAGCCCAACGGAAAATGTCTGTTTCGTCTCATATTATCTTTTGAATGCCTAAAGTAATGATTATGTTAAAATTTCATTTACATTGTGTGTCCTAAAGGACAAAATGGAGGGAAATGTAGCGGACATTTTAAATATCATGAGTGTTAACATGTGCTTTCATAATAAATTCTGTGTCAGACTAGGGAGAGAGAGAACAGGAGGCCCTTGTTCCTGCCAGAAACATTGTACGTGCTAAAAGAATGGAAACTTTTGGGGAGTGTGTGTGCATGTGCTTGATAAGATCTGACCTTGCTGAGGTGATAACTCAAAAGGGGTAACCCAAGGGGGTATATCTTTAGTGACCTTTGAGGTCACATAAACACAGATGCACACAGATGCACACACATACTAACACACAAATAGTCACACACGCACACACCTGGGGTACAAAAGGGAGATCTAAAACACTAGAATTTGCCTCTTCGCTGTGTAGACGTGGCACTACACTGTATGGAAGACGCCTTTTGCTGCAGCAAAATAAAATTCTGTCTTTGCTTCTTTGCTTTTCTTTTCAGAATTACATCATGAGAGTTTTGCTGCTACAGTAATTCACTGTTAATTTTCCTTAAATTCTTTAGGTTTGATGGTTTTAGATTGGGTGGCAATGAAATTGAGTGAAATTCTTGGGAGCGAGCTCCAGAAATTGCAGAACCATTTACATACTGTAGTTAAGAAACAGAAATTAGAACAATTTACATACAGGTGAAAAATGTGCAAAATGCTTAGTACCAGGTGAAATGTGGAAAAGATGCAATGTGCTCATACATAGTCAGTACACACAGTGTACTACTAGACATATTTACAATGCACTACACTTTATATACAGTATCTATTTTTATATATTTATAAGTATAAATATAAATATCATATATGTAATATATATGTAACATGTTAAGGTGAGCGGATCAAGTGAGGCAGGCAGCACAGAGCAGATGTATTCTCTGATGAGTTTCTCAAAGCACTCCTTACTGAAGATGGGTGTGAGAGCAACTGGCCTCCAGACATTTAGGCATGTGATTTTATTTTTCTTTGGTATGGGCACAATGGTGGATTTTTTGAAACACACTGGAACCACAGACAGACACAGGGAGAGGTTGAAAATGTCTGTGAACACACCGGCCAGTTGGGATACGCATGCTCGGAGCACACGGCCTGGGATGCCATCAGGACCCGCAGCCTTGCGGATGTTTACCTGTCGGAAGGATCGGGTTACATCCGAGACAGACACGGAGAGTGCACTCACATCTTCTGCAGCACCGTGGGAGCGCTCTCTGTGTGGGCGGGATTGTGAGCCTCGAAACGAGCATAAAAGTTATTTAGCTCATCCGGTAGAGAGGCGGCAATGTTCACAGTAGCTGGTTTGTTCCCTTTAAAGTCCGTGATGATGTTGATGCCCTGCCACATGCTTCCTGTATTGTTGGTGTTGAAATGTTCTTCAACATTGTTTTTGTACTGTCTTTTTGCGGCTTTGATGGTTTTCCTGAGATCGTAACTGGCTTGTTTGCGATCGTCAGGATTCCCGGATTTAAGAGCAGACGTCCGCACTGACAAGGCTGCTCGAACATCGCTATAAATCCACGGTTATTGGTTGGGGTAGATGCGGATTGTTTTTGTTGGCACAACATCTTCTACACACTTCCTGATGAAACACGTGACAGAATCTGAGTACTTTATGTCTTCATCAGAAGCTGCCCGGAACATGTCCCATTCCACGTGATCAAAACAGTCCTGTAGTACAGCATCTGATTGGTCCGACCAGCATTGGATTGTCCTGAGGGCGGGTGCTTCCCGTTTCAGTTTCTGCCTATAAGCAGGCAGGAGCATAATGGACAAGTGATCCGATTTGCCAAAAGGTGGGCGGGGGAGGGATTTGTAGGCATCCCGGAAGGGAGAGTAGCAGTGGTCCAGTACACGGTCACCATGCGTGTTGGAAATATTTTGGAGCTATTGTTCTGAAGTTTGCTTTGTTAAAGTCCCCCGTAACACTAAATGAAGCATCTGGGTACTCGGTTTCCTGCTCACTTATATTCCCATACAGTTCCTTGAGTGCATAGTCTGTTAGCTTGAGGAGGTAAACAGCTGTAATAATGACCGCTGTAAATTCCCTCGGTAGCCAGAATAGTCGACACAGAAGCATAAGAAATTCCAGATCAGGGGAGCAGAAGGATTTGATAGAGTGTAGGTTCCTTCCATCACACCATGAGTTGTTGATAAAAAAACAAACACACCCACCTCTGCTTTTCCCCGTGAGCTCTTTTGTCTTGTCCGAACACAGAGAACCCAGTGAGCTCGATGGCTGAGTCTGGAACCTCCGCAGACATCCAGGTTTCTGTGAGGAAAATGATGCAGCAGTTCCTCGTTTCTCGTTGGTAAGAGATACTTGCCTGCAGTTCACAGAGTTTGTTGTCCAGTGACTGAACATTAGCCAGCAAAATGGTTGGGAGAGGAAGTCGGAGGGGATGACGTCTGAGTCTAACAAGGACGCCGGCTCTCTTCCCTCTTTTCCGGCGGCGTTTCCTCGGTCGCGTCCATGCGGCCCAGACAAAGGGCTCTGATGTGGTGTTGGTAAACAAATCAGCGTTCAAGAACTAAGTCCCGTTTGAGTTTCGCGACATAGGAACCTATATTTTGAAGCGTGTGTCTGTCATGAACAGTTATGCAAACAACTTCCAACACGCAGAACAGCAGAATAACTAGTAAAATAAATGAAAAACTGCAAAGTTTCCTCAGAGCTCGCAACACTGCTGCCATGCTCGGTGCCATCTTGAAAACCTATGTAAACCATTAAAACCTTTAGCAATCGTATATACAGTAAATGACAACATTTACATCAGGAAACTAACTGATGTGTGTGTGTTTTTGCAATGTTGCAATTTCAATAGTGCAATTGTGACAAATGCTCAAGATTGGAAAGATACAGACCACAGCACTTAAGGGCAGTACATACACACCTTTCTGTCTATCTGTTGATTTTTTTTTTTATATCAATGTATCTCTCTGAAACAGTCATTCCTATTTTAGAAAAGACAACAATAATAAACAATAAAAAGCACCTTTGGTCTTGCTGGGATTTGAACTCACATTAAACATCCCTGATGTGCTTAATTTTTCTCTAAACTTAAAGATTCTAAACTGGCATGAATTAGTGAGAGTTCACTGCCTGGTTTTAGTCAGCTGTGAGCTTGATTTATCAGCAATTTCACAGTGTAAAGCAATGCTTCTGTACCATTCTAGATGCTGTATATTCTGATGGATATTAGATTGTTGTTTCACTGTTTTTGATGACTGAGACAATTGTAATCCCAGCATCAATGTTCTGCAGTTCCTTTCTTGACAGCAAAGTTCGGATCAAATTATTGTGTACTATTATTTTAATTTCTTGGTTAATGTTACCCAATGGGAAGGATTTGTCCAAAGTTCAGGTCCATCTCATTAACTTGGGCTATGAAAAAGGCAGCCACTTCTTCATATAGAGCTGTACCATGCAGACCAAAGATGAAAGTGAAGGGGTTCCTCCGTGTCCCCACATAGAAAAGTTCTGTGTCAGACTAGGGAGAGAGAGAACAGGAGGCCCTTGTTCCTGCCAGAAACATTGTACGTGCTAAAAGAATGGGAACTTTTGGGGAGTGTGTGTGCATGTGCTTGATAATATCTGACCTTGCTGAGGTGATAACTCAAAAGGGGTAACCCAAGGGGGTAAATCTTCAGTGACCTTTGGGGTCACAAACACGGATGCACACACATACTAACACACAAACATATCGGCCACACACGCACACACAGATATCAATCCGATCTTTCTACTACCACCCAAAATGCACATATATTTTACCTCATTTCCTGGTTAATTAAAATGGAACACGCTTTGGTGTATGCGGTTTTCAGAATGCAATCAAACTACATTTTTTCTGAGTAGGGACGACAACAGTAGAAAATACCTAACTTTCATTTGCTGAATTTCCTTTTGCTACAGAAGATGCAGCATTACTTACTAGTCTATCCATGATTTCTAAACATTTGTATTTGTTATTAACTTCTAGTTACATGTGTTTGTCAGTAACATGCCAGACAATGGATATTCGACACTTTGTTTTATTTGAACAAAAATATCCATGTCATTGTATAAAGTTCAGCACATTAACCGCATTAAGCAACTAAGAATAATTCACCTCATATGCAATAAAGTCTTGGACCATCAATAAAAGTGCAACAGTAAAGGTGTTTTACTGTGACGACGTCTGAGTCTAACAAGGACGCCGGCTCTCTTCCCTCTTTTCCGGCAGCATTTCCTTGGTCGCGTCCGTGCGACCCAGACAAAGGGCTCTGATGCCGTGTTGGTAAACAAATCACCGGTGTTCAAGAACTCAAAGTTCGGTTTGAGTTTCGCGACACACAGAACATCTAGTAAAATAAATGAAAAACTGCAAAGTTTCCTTGGAGCTCGCAACACGGCTGCCATGATCGGCGCCATCTTGAAAACCTATGTAAACCTTCAAAACCTTTCTAGGTGCTGTATATTCTGATGGATTAGATTGTTGTTTCACTGTTTTTGATGACTGAGACAATTGTAATCCCAGCATCAGTGTTCTGCAGTTCCTATCCTGACAGCAAAGGATCAAATTATTGTGTACTATTATTTTAATTTCTTGGTTAATGTTATCCAATGGTAAGGATTTGTCCAAAGTTCAGGTCCATCTCATTAACTTGGGCTATGAAAAAGGCAGCCACTGCTTCATATAGAGCTGTACCATTCATGTTTATGGTGGCTCCCACTGGCAAGACAAGAAGAGCTGTACCATTCATGTTACACGTTTGTCCACATGGTTGTTCTCCTCCAGGCAATGGAAGGTGATGGGAAGGGTGGCAGAACTACAAAAAAATGTATTTAAATTCTCACTATGTTCCCTGTTTAAAGGTACAGCTGAAAAAATACAACTCATAGTCCATCTTTGCCAGTTGGATAGTGTCAGCTGACGTGGCTCATTCTTTACTGGTGTTACTGGTCTTTACGGACGAGTTCCACATCACCACCACCGCCCTCCTACGTTTTTTTTTTTTTTTTACACACCCTGGGGTGTCCTGCAAGGAGTTTTAGAGGTTTCTAGGGTTTTCTAAATTCTATAGTTCAGCACTCTCGTTCAAGGATTCAGCACTATTGCTGGTCCCCTTCACAGACTCACCTCCTCTCTCCGAACCTTCATCCGGGATCGAGAGGCTGAACAAGCCTTCCAGAGACTCAAGGAACTTTTTACTTTGGCCCCCATCCTTACCCTGCTTGACCCAGTCTGCCAGGTTGTCGTCGAAGTGGACGCCTCTGATCAGAGTGGGAGCGGTCCTGTTCCAGCAATCAGCTGCTGTTCACTGCCTCAACCCTTGTTTGCTTTTTTCGCAGCGTTTGAACCCTTCTGAACAGAACTATGCCATCAGGGACTGGGAGCTTCTGGTGGTCAAACTGGCTCTTGTTCTCGGTGCGCAGTTCTACAGATGTCAATACAATCACCATGGTTACAAGACCAGCTTGAGGAATGGCTGCTGCTCCAGTGCATCCATTTTAACAGTAAGAAACAGACCTAGACTAAGAATTTGTGTGTTAAAGTTTTGGATAATATTATTGTGTACTGTTATGTTAATTTCTTAGTTAGTGTTACCCAATGGTAAGGATTTGTCCAAAGTTCAGGGCCATGTCATTAACTGCTTCATAGAGAGCTGTACCCTCCATGTTTATGGCGGCTTCCACTGGCAAGACAAGGCGTGTTACACGTTTGTCCACATGGTTCTCCTCCAGGCAACAGCAGGTGATGGGAAGGGTAGCAGAACTACAAAAAAGAAAGTTAAAATAAATACAAGAGTGATCAAATATAAAAATCAATAACATTTACAGATCAATTATTTTACATAATTAATCTGTTGGGGGGGGGTTTCCCCACTCGGAGGAGGGGGTACTGCGTCCGGCCCGTTATCCACTCGAGTAGTGGATAGGAAAGCGGACAGGCGTAATATTAGTGTTTCACTATTATGTACTTTCTGATAGTCCATAAACAGTATGATAAATATCTAATCAAAATAACGTCCTATTTTCTCTATAAATCTGGAGCTCCACGGCAGTTATTAAGATACCTTGAGGATGTTCCAAAGGCTGTAATTAAAGCCTGAAGCAGACCAGAGATGAAAGTGAAGGGGTTCCTGTGTGTCCCCAAATAGAAAAGTGGAGGCAGAACAATGATGTAAATGAACAGACCGACGATGACGCACACCATGTACATTCCCAACTGTCCTCCAACCGCTAAAAAGGTCTTTCATTTCTTATAGCTTCCCAGCAATTAGAAAGAGGATGCCAACAGGAGCATACCTGAGAATGTGTGAAGTGAAATATCAAAAAATATTTGCCCAGCCATTTACTACTCATCAAAGCATAATTTACAGACATACATCATTTTATTTGTGAGTGTGTGTTAAAGGCTATGAATGCAAACACAACCAACAAACTGCAACTGATCCACACAGAATCAATTAATTACAGAACATAGGCTGACACTCACCACATAATGATTGCATGACATCATTGAGGGAGTTAAAAAAAATCCTTCAGTGGCTGGCCCTGCTGCTTCAGTTTCCCAATTACCAAGCCAAAGAGCCATGAGAAAACCATAAGACCTAGAGCATTCATTCCATCAGAGGATCCTGAGACTGGAATCATCTCCTCTACTCTCCCATGGACAGTCTGAGGGACACTTTCATTCACCATAACAGTGATGTTCTTTGTCCAAACAATCTTCTTGTAAGGTGTTTTGTACTAGAACAGATAAATTAAGATACACATTTAAGGTAAAGGCAAACTATATTGAAAAGAAGCATCATACAGTATATATAATATTTAAGCACCCTTTATATACCTGTTTAAAGCAGGCTTCCACTAAATTAGAAGGGACCATATTTCTGTAAGAACAAAATACATATAACAGTATAATAGTCATAACAATTATTCTTCAAACAACATACCACATAGATACATGTGTCTCTCTTTACCTTATTAGATCAAGAAATGCATCAGTAGTTGTCAACAACTCAGCCCCGGCACTAGACTTTGGAGTGTCTCTTTTGCCTGTTCCAGGTCTTAATAAACGATAGCCTGCAATCCCATCTTTCCAGTGGCTCTATGGGGTCAGTCACAACAGAATGGGCAAATGAAAGTCTTCAAAGATATTACAATTCACAATCGTTTATTCACTAGTAGACAAGGGTTTTCGGCTTCAGGGGAGGACAAGACCAAAATAATAAACAGGATTGTGTTATTGAAATGCAGATATGCTTAATTTTTCTGTAAGGATACATTTATTTAGCACTTATAATAAAAAGGAGCCTGCTAAAAAAATTATGAGTCATGTACCTTTTCCCATGTTTTTCACTTAGGAAAGTCTTAGGGAGAGAAAGCTTTCATCTGGTAATCTGACAAGGTCTCTTTTTTTTGCTGTGTTATTAATTTAGAGAGAAAGTGAGAAAACTATTGTCTATTGCTGTTGTAACATTTAAGTATTTTTTTTTATCTAAAAAGTACAATATTTTAATTAATTGTAAAATTATATTCACTGGTCAAATTGTTTAAGAGAAAAAAAAACATGAACAGGTGTGATGGTATAGTCAAATGATAAACAGTTACCCACATTGCTTGAGGTTACATTAAATGTTTTTCTGTAAAACCAAGCTATGGCATGTTTAATTATTAAATAAATACACTATTTGGTGTAAGATGTAGAAGATATATCAGGTCTTACAGGCAGCTCAGCCACACAGTTCCTCTTTATTAAACTAAAATGTCACAAATAAACAAAAATATTAAACCCATACCTCGTTTTTGAATTTACACACTTGACATATTAAATTGTAGTCATTCCCTGGTGTTTATATATGGAAAATACGATCACTTAGACCTTAAACTGGCATGAATTAGTGGGAGTTCACTGCCTGGTTTTAGTCAGCTGTGATCTTGATTTATTAGCAATTTCACAATGTAAACAATACCACTGTACCATTCTAGATGCTGTATATTCTGATGGTTATTAGACCACTGTTTTACTGTTTTGATGACCGAGACAATCGTCCTTCTGGCATTTGACCTCAGTCACAGAGCTGCTGGTCCCAGCATGTGTTCTGCAGTTCCTTGCTTGACAGGTGTCAAGAAATACCTGTTTAAAGCAGGCTTCCACTAAATTAGAAGGGACCATATTTCTGTAAGACAAAAATACATACAACAGTATAATAGTCATAACAATTATTCTTCAAACAACATACCACATATATATGTCTCTCTTTACCTAATTAGATCAAGAAATGCATCAGTAATTGTCACCGACTCAGCCCCGGCACTAGACTTTGGAGCGTCTCTTTTGCCTGTTCCAGGTCTTATGCTGGTCGCCAAGACAATATCACGATATAATAAACGATAGCTCACAATCCCATCTTTCCAGTGGCTTTAGTATCCAACTGTGAAATACCTGGTAAAATAAAATAAAAATTTTTCATTGTAATATAGTAGGAGCAAAAGATCCTCAGTTAACCAAAGCCAGTCTAACGTTGATGATATTCTTTTGAGATATGATATTTATTAAAATTCTACATTAGTATGTGGCCAAAAGTTGTTACGTCTGTGTTGGCGTGTCTTTGTTTTGTTTCTTCTTTCTGGTTGTTTCTCTCTCGCGTGCTGTCCCTCTTCAGGTCCATCCTCATTTTCCCATTGGTCCGCTGAACTGTCAATCTCCCAGCTTTAAAAGTGGCGTTGGAGGGCTCGCCAATATCCATCATCCCATACTTTTTAGAAAGAATGCCAGAGGGCTGCGAGTTAGTCTTATCGGCTCATTCGTCCTTATTGCTACCCTTTGTTTAAAAAGCTGATTTTTGTGAGTTTATCATTGTGTACTGTTTTTCGTATCCGTACTTTTTGTTCGGTCACCATTTGTAAATGTTGTTGGTGACTCGATTCCCTGCTAAAGGGGGAAAGCGGACAGGTAAGAGGTCGCACGACATACATTGTACACACGTAGGATAACTTGCATGTATCCCTGTATTAGATACACTAGTTTACGAGTGAGTGCCACCCCTTTTATGTTTTGTGTTTCAGCTAGTTAGAGTATTTTAGGTAGGGCGATTTTATGCTTAAGACCTTTTCGTTCCAAATTTTTTATTTATTAGTCAGGTTAGAGAGTAAAACAAAATTAGTGTTGTTTTGTTACTTTATTTCCTTTAGTACCACTCTCGTCCCTTTTCCCCCGTACCTCTCCTTTCATTAATTGTCCTGTAAATACTGTAAATAGTCTCACCTTCTTTATTATTCCACATTATCATTTTTCCCCACTATTTGTATATTATATATTGTTACTTACTGTAATATTTTGACTAATAAACTTTCATATCGTTTGAATTTGTGTTCTGTCTTCAGCCTTTCACACACGTACTAATGGGAATAATTTCCTTTTTTTTGTGTGTGTTACTTCCCTAAATACCCCTAGACTATTATTGGGTCGTAACAAGTATACAGACACCTTACCAATTTCACCTATATTTGATTTTTACGTTCCATGCCAGATGTAGTCACTCTTCACTGTTCTGATAACCTTAAATCTTCTGGGAAGGCTTTATAGTGTGGACTCAGCCAGAAGAACGTTACTGAGGTTAGGGACCTATGCAGGCCACTCAAGTTATTCCACACGTATCCACGTATTCCACACCATTTCTTCAAGTACCATGTTTTGTACACGTGTTGATGCTGGAACAGGTTTGGACCTCTTAGGTTCTAGTTCAAGAAATGCTAGACAACTTTTTAAGACCCACATAATGTTATATGATAGTCATAAAATATCAATGTCACTGCCATCAAAATACTATTGTTTTGGTAAACCTACTAGTTTACCTACTACATCTGCTCCAACAGTGAAGAGCTATTATGCTGTGGCGGCTTCAATATGGTGCTATTTACGTTTTTATTTACGTTTTTTAATCGACTATTACTAGTACATGGACACCAGAGACAGCGGTGTTCATGTATATAACAAGTTAGTTGTGCTGGAAAGGATTCGCGACTTCGGCTTGCGAAGACCAGGCCTCCAGTCCGTCGCCTGATATCGGAGACCAGGAGAGGGGACGCCGAAAGCGGTGCGCGGTAAGCGGGCGGGTGTCGGTGCTCGGCTAAAAACAAACCCTAGCCGACCGGCTTTCCCGTCCGTTCTACTCTCCAATGTTTGCTCTCTGGACAATAAACTGGACTACGACTCGAACGCACTAAACGGCGGGAATTTAGAGACGTGGCTCAGCGACAGCGTTCCGCTGCCATGCAGCTTTACGGGCTCACCTCATTTATAGCCGACAGAAATGCAGCTCTGTGCCTAGCCAGGGGGTGGCCAATGGTGGCCGTGGCCACCATGCACGTATTCACGGCCACCCCACTGGCCACCACGCTCGCAACTGCATTTTTAATAGAAGAAAATGATCTCGCAGAACAGAACCTCGATCACATGTCTACAATCATTGGGCCGCGAAACTATAGCGGAGCTAACAATGAGCAGCACGCCTACAAAAGGAATGGCTAATGTTAATTCAGAGGGAGTCACCGATGTTAAAATAACTAACAACGAGGACATTCCTGAACACACATGGCCATATATTGTGGGAGATGTTTGAAATAATCGGCGTCAAAAAGGATTCCTGGCGAATGCGTTGCGAATTGTGTCAACCAGGGGCGGTTCTAGCCCTTTTTAGGGTGGCTTCAGCCCCCTTGTCTGTAATCTCAGCCACCCTAAAACTATAAGGATCATTTTTACTTTCATAAATAAACAATAAAAAATGTTAAAATGCAGGACATGTCGTCGATGGGAAAGAAAATTATTTATCAGTTTGATCCAAAAGCGATTTTTTTTACTTTGCTTTTATTCCATACTTTTACACGCGTGTGTTGTAGTCTTTCAAAAGTGCGTCTTCAGCTGTCTGCTTTATTTCAGTCAGAGCTGGAGGCGTTGATCTATAACGTTAATCGGCGGAAAGACGCAAAGACGGCAACCAAAAGCAGTGAAATGTCACTATTCTTATTACCAGAGTTGTCATATAATATATAATATAGAACTGTTCTTGTTTTAAATTCTCACTGAGGGCTAAAACCCTTAAAGATGAAATCCTAGAACCGCCCCTGGTGTCAACCCAAAAAACACGAAGTGCTTGATTTAATTAACAATAATTTTAATTAGTTTTCATGGACAGAGCTGGAATCTCCCTACACTTTGGGATATGGCCTTGGTGATACACTTGGTGTACATTATATTTTCAAAAATATTGGGTCACCTGACCTTTCCTGCTATATGTGGTTGTTTTCTGATCTCATTCCTACTGAACACCTTTGGGATGAATGTGAACGCTGACTCCACCCTACCTCACCTACATCAGTGCCTGCCTTTCGTAACAATCTTGTGGCTGATGAACACAAATATCCATCAGCACACTCCAAAATTATATATTCATATACAGTACACACACACACACACACACATATATATATATATATATATATATGTGTGTGTTCTGATGGATATTTGTGTTCATCAGCCACAAGATTGTTACGAAAGGCATATAATATATATATATATGTGACATGTGCAATATCTTTTAGGTTTGGTTTTTATTTTGATGGGGGGATTCCGGGTATTCCCTTATTTTTAGTCGCGTAGCATAGGGGGTTCTTTTTGGGAAGGGGGGAAACCTTTTTGAAATGTTTTTTTCTGTTTTTCAGGTGCGGCCAAAGAGCGCTAGCTGCTGTTTCTAATGGCTGTTTCTAATGGCTGTTTCTAGCTGCCGTTTTAAGCTGCAGTTTTATTACTGCTATTTTCTTAGTTGCTGTTCTGATTATTGCTGTTTGTTTTTATGTATATTTTTTAGAGCTGTTTTAAACTTGTACTCAGAATAAATATACAGCAATGCAGTACTGACGTATCATCCCAGTATTCAAGATATAGTGTTCACCGCTGCAACGTCCGCACTATGCCGACTGTAACCCAATAATGAGTCAAGTTTAAAACAGCTCTAAAAATATACATAAAAACAAACAGCAATAATCAGAACAGCAACTAAGAAAATAGCAGTAATAAAACTGCTGCTTAAAACAGCAGCTAGAAACAGCCATTAGAAACAGCCATTAGAAACAGCAGCTAGCGCTCTTTGGCCGCACCTGAAAAACAGAAAAAAACATTTCAAAAAGGTTTCCCCCCTTCCCAAAGAGAACCCGCTATGCTACGCGACTAAAAATAAGGGAATAAAGCAGGTGACTCACCAGGGGACAGCTACAGGAAAATATAGCCAAAAGACCTTTTCTGCCCACACAAGATGCACACGGAAGAGAAATTAAACAGCCCCACTCCAATGTGCTTTTTATAAAGCCACTAGCATGCTGCACTAATTATGTGGCACAGGTGTGCTCCATGTCGATGCGCAGCTCAGCAGCAGTGGGCGTGTCTCCGGACCCGTAATCCCCCCATCAAAATAAAAACCAAACCTAAAAGATATTGCACATGTCACATTCTACCCCCTAGTTTTGAATTCGTCGACCCGACGATATTAACTCCAAGGCCTAAAGAGGGTGGAAACACTGTTAGTGACAGTCATCTGAGAGCTTACAATACCCCCTCTATGCCCCACTGTCTCTGGCAAGTGATGGACATTGGGATGGTAGCCCGCAGTTGTTCAAGTAGTCCAACGTAATGGTGTTCTTATAATAGGCACTATGTCCTCTGATACTACTGAAGGATCACTAGGCAAGGAATCATTGTCCAGGAGAGGCTCAAGATCAGGGACACTCCTAGGGGAGATGGAAATACGCTCAGGGGTGTGAAGCAGGGATGGAGCACAAAGAGGAGGCGGTGGTGAAGAACGAACAGTGGGCACTATAACTGGAGGGGCATCTTCTTGCCCAGACACCAACAGACATACATCTGACCAATCTTCACTGGATTCCATGGAGGCTTGATCAGACTCTGAAAAAGAGTTAGAAGGCTCTATGACATTCTGCCCAGATGGTTGAGCTCTTAACAGGGTACGATGCACATGTCTAACTTTTTCCAAGTCATTAATGGGGGCGATGGTGTACACCGATCCACCAGATGTAGGGGCTCGCAGCACTTTGTAAACCACAGAACTCCAACAATCTTGAATCTTTGCCCGGCCTCGCACACTAAGGTCCCGCAAATACACCAACTGACCTTGACGTAAAGGATCGTCCTGTACTCTCCGATCATGTCGTTCTTTTCTACGGTCTGCTGCAGCCTTCATGTGACTCCTAGCCCCGTCAAAGGCCACTTGAAGTCTAGCCTGATGGTCACAAATCCAGTCATGAACACTACCTTGAGTGGGAACCTCAATTCGGCCCAAAAGAAAGTCGACAGGTAATTGTGGATCCTGCCCGAACATTAAGACATAGGGTGATTGACTGGTAGACTGATGAAGGGTAGTATTATAGGAGAACACCACCTGAGGGAGATAGGCAACCCAGTTTTTCTTCTTACCGGAGGGTAGGGTGCACAGCAAGTTGTGCAGTGTGCGATTAAATCGCTCGCATTGACCATTTCCTGTAGGATGAGCTGGGGTGGTCCGACTCCGTTCAATGCCGTACAACTCACACAATTGATGAATAAGGATACTTTCGAAGTTCCTTCCCTGGTCTGAGTGGATACGACTAGGAACACCAAACCTATAGAACCACTCATTAACCAGCACCCTTGCCACCGTAGATGCTCTCTGGTCACGAGTTGGCACTGCCTGGGTGTATTTGGGAAAACACATCAGTCAAGACTAGGACGTTCTCCATTCCATTCTGTGATGGCTCAATTAATGTAAAGTCAATAGCCAGAATTTGGTTAGGCCTCGAAGCTAACAAATGGCCCATATAGGTCTGGGCACGAGGGAAGACATCCTTAGCAATAGTACAGCGTTCACACTGTTGACACCATCGCTTAATGTCGGAAGACATACCTGGCCAAAAACATCTTTGTCGAACCAGCTCTGTTGTACGTTCCACTCCCTGATGACCATGCTCATCATGGAGCTGCTGCATTACCACAGTCTTTAGAGATGCTGGGAGCAAAAGCTGAAGAAAGGCCTCTCCACCCTGGGAATGGTGGCACTGGCGATACAATACGCCATCCTTCATCCTTAGCCGTTTCCACTATTTCAGTAGTCTGCCTGCCTCAGTGCACAACCCTCACCGCTCCTCACTCGAAGGATATTTCCCTTGCTTCCACAACTGCAGCAACACCCCCAACACTGCATCTGCTTCCTGCAGCCCACGCAAATCTGCAGGAGTATGCCCAGGAAAAGCTGTAATGGACGCTTGCACACCTTCGTTCGGCGGTCTGATGGAAACAACCTGTTTGAGAGGCTCGGGAAGAGAACTTCCTGGAAGCATACTTTCCAGTACAGGCCCCGCAGGGTGCTGTCGTGATAGTGCATCCGCATTGCGATTGCTGCGTCCAGACCGGTACTTGATGCTGAAATCAAAAACAGCAAGTTGAGCAGCCCACCTCTGTTCTAATGCACCCAATTTTGCAGTATTCAGGTAGCTCAAGGGGTTATTGTCAGTGTATACCACACACTTATGTCCAAGTAAATACTCAGGGAATTTCTCACTCATTGCCCATTTAAGAGCAAAAAATTCCAATTTCATGGAACTATAATTGGACATATTCCTCTCCGAAGGTCTTAGTCCTCGACTCGCATAGGCTACTGGTCAAACTTTGCCTCCCTGCTCCTGGGACAGAACTGCTCCCAATCTGCTGTAACTTGCATCTACTTCCAAGATGAACGGCAGTGAGAAGTCTGCATAGGCCAGGAGGGGAGCACTCACCAGCTGCTGCTTTAAAGTATCAAAACTTTGTTGACATTCCTCTGTCCAAGCTTCCTTGCAAGACCGGGCAGTACTCTTCCTCTTGGCCCCAGTCAGATCAGCTACTAGGCGATGAAGAGGGGCAGCCAGCTTAGCAAAACCATCCACAAACCTCCTGTAATAACTAGCAAAGCCCAAAAAGGACCGAAGTTCTGAGACCTGCTGGGGAGGTTGCCAATTAGCAACTGCCTCGATTTTCTTTGGGTCAGTCGCCACCCCCTGGTCGGAGATCAAATGCCCCAAGTAGCCCACCTCAGGCCGGAAGAATGAGCACTTCTCCAGTTTGGCCTTTAAGCCTTCTTGGTGTAAAAGTTTCAAAACCACCTCCAGGCGTTGCAAATGCTCAGACACTGTGGAAGAGAACACTATAACATCATCCAGATAGAGCAACAATGATTTGAAAGTGTTGTGAACCAAACATGCGTTCCATCAATCTCTGAAAGGTGCTAGGTGCATTGCACAGGCCGAACGGCATCCGATTCCATTCATATAGCCCAAAAGGTGTACAGAAGGCAGTTTTCATCTTGTCCTTCTCAGCCACTGGGACCTGATTGTAGCCATTGGCAAGATCCATTGTAGAGAACCACCGGGCACCTGAAAGAGCATCCAAAGATTCTTCAATTCTTGGTAATGGAAAGGAATCTTTTCTTGTCTTACTGTTCAATTGACGATAATCAACACACATTCGCAGGCTACCATCCTTTTTCTTTACCAGGACAATGGGGGAAGCAAAGGGGCTGCTACTTTCTCTTATAATCTGAGTTTCCAACAACTGATTAATATGAGCTTTAACTGCCTCATATTCTGAGGGAGGGATGCGTCTATAACGCTGCCTAATAGGAACCTCATCAGTCAAAGGAATATCATGTGTAATCAGAGTGGTACAACCCAAATCACCATCATGTTCTGAAAACACAGAAGAATATTTAGACAGCAGTACCCTAACCTGACATTGTTCTTCAACAGTTAATGGAGAGACAGATCAACAGCGTTTATCTTATCCTGCAGGGAATCAGTAATTACCTGGGAAGAGACAGTGGCCTGTACACTCAAGGGAACATCTTCAACACCTGGAGGTAAACTCACTACGGTTACTGGACTAATAGTACCAAGGACAGTTCGTGCGTAAAGAGTAGCATCAACTAGCCCAAGATTGATAACTGGAACATACACCTGTCCACAAGCTACCTTAACAATAGCAGGGAAAGCAAGAAGGCCTGTTGCCAACCCCACACTAGAAGGCTCAAACACAACTGTCAATCCAGCATGTTGCTGAGAACAAGTAGCGGGGATAAACTTCATGGTGCCACCTGGTACATAAATACACTTACCTCCTCGAACCCGAACCCGGGCTGAAGAGTCTAAAGGGGCCTTTACCTGAACTTGATGGCATTTCTGAAGGGCTTGTTGCCATGGATTAGGGGCCTGCTGCACTAAGGCTGCTTCAAAAAGGGCTGACCCATATTGTCCAAACAAGTCACTATAACATTCTCGAATAACGTTCATACCCAAAACACCAGAGATCCGAGTAGTACCTGGAGGGTCTTTAACTATGAGCACGCCACGGTTAGGGATCACTTTACCAAAGACTTCGACATCTAGCTCTAAATAGCCTATATAAGGGATATCTAAGCCATTTGCAGCCTTAAGCTGTAACCAATGACAAGAGTGAAGTTTTTCCCTACCCCAAGGCTCAAAGTTCTTCAAAAAAAAGCTTTCAGTTACGGTTGACACCATCGAGCCGGTGTCTAACAAACCGGGCGTCAACACCCCACCCTTACTAACGATCACATGGGGGCATGGGGATAATAAGGGGGCCATGTTTTCTACATCAGGGGAGACATCTGAGCCAAACACATACCCTTCTGACCGATGGCTCAAGAGGACAGAAGGCTCTAGTTTTCCGGAAAAGTAACCATGGGCCGGGACCTTTGCACCACTGACTGAGGAGGACGGGAGGGAGATCGATCAACCCTTGACAATGAACTACACTCACGGGCAAAATGGCCCGGCTGTTGGCACCTTCTACAGATAACTGAACCCCGATTAGTGGTACTTGTAGAGGGAGGGAAGCATCTTGGATTCTGAAGTGAAGACACATTACGGGTTAACTGATCAAGCTGTTCCTGCTGCTGTCTAAGCATCTCTTTGAGCTCAGCTAATTCAGAACCTGTAGATATTGAGGTAGACCCACAAACCCCATACTGCAACCCATGGGTAGTAGAAGTGGAAAAACTACGGTCCCTAGGACCCCTCATCAGGCCCTCCCGTTCCCATCTAATAGCTTCCCCCCTAACATCAAGTAAAGTAGCCCTAGGATTTCGACATAGAAACTGTTTTAATTCCCTTCGGAGGGCAGAATCCAACACATACTCTACAAATTGGTCCCGCAATAGAACCTCAGAATTAGGCATACCGTCAAGAGCATTTTTGATTACTTTTGACATTAAGCCAAGAAGAGCATGTGAAAACTCCTGAAGTGCCTCTCCCTCTAATTGTCGTTGAGAAAAGAAATTCTCCTGCAAAACAATGTATGAATCCGGACAACCATACAGTTCACTAAGTATTTGGATAACTCTTTCTGGATCCTCCCGGTCTTCCTTAGGCCTAAATTTTATTTCCTCTCTAGCTTCCCCTTCTAGATGATCATACAAAAAGTGTGCTTTATCAATAATGGATATGTGGTGAACACGCATACTAGTCTTCACCTCCTCTAACCAATCAGTCAAAGAAATCCCGGTGCGGCCTCTAAAAACAGGGCATTTCCTCTCCCTAGGGACATAAATCAACCTTTCTGTCACTACTGAATTAACATTGGAGGGAGACATTGGGCCCACACCTATCCCTCTATCATTAGACGCAGAGGGTGCAACACCAGGACTTGCCTGAACCCCAACCCGTTCATGACGCAGGCGTTCATTATCAGCCTTAAGTTGAGCCACCAAGTGCTGCATCTCCTCCTCCATAGTGACAGCCTAATTAGAGGGAAAAATCAGGAGAGGGAAATACACAAAACAAACCCTAATGCGCTAGCTGCTGTTTCAAAATCAACACAAATTAAAAATCACACAAAGAAAATAAAATAGTCACATCTCTGCTTTACACACCAAATTAAATCCTGCCGACTATGCCAGAATTGTAACCTTCCTGGTTAAGGCATTAAGAATAGAAAAAGGAACCGACTACGCCACCTGGGTTACCCAGGAAAATAAGTTAAACCAAATATAAGTTACAATAACATGAAGGACCCTGCTGGTTCGAATGGGATTGAAGACAGAGACGTGACTTTCCAAAAAAATGAGTACAACTTTATTTTACAAAAACAAGAAAAAGGAAAACCATTTGCTCTTAAAAACATTAAGATATAAGTGTACAGTTTACCGATTAGTTACCAACAATGGAGAAAACAACTAGACTAGGTCCGCCTTAACAAAGAGGGACACACCACACAACAAAGCAGTGCATAATAAACACTGATAAACCAAGAAAAAGGGATAAACCAAAAGGACGACAAACATACACTCCCTCTGTTAAGCCTTACTAATCACAGTTCGTTGTCCGATAGTCAGAGGTGGATATATATGCGGTAAACAGACACTCAAACAAAAGACGCAAAAGAAAAGAAAGAAAAACAATACAAATGACAGTCCAGTGATAACCGGTAAAAACAGATTAATTTAAAGAGCACCAAAACGGTTTGTTTGAAAGAAAGAAATACAAAACCGGTTAATTCGATAAACTTGTACTCCAGAATAAATATACAGCAATGCAGTACTGACGTATCATCCCAGTATTCAAGATATATTGTTCACCGCTGCAACGTCGCACTATGCCGACTGTAACCCAATAATGAGTCAAGTTTAAAACAGCTCTAAAAAATATACATAAAAACAAACAGCAATAATCAGAACAGCAACTAAGAAAATAGCAGTAATAAAACGGCAGCTAGAAACAGCCATTAGAAACAGCCATTAGAAACAGCAGCTAGCGCTCTTTGGCCGCACCTGAAAAACAAAAAAAAACATTTCAAAAACGTTTCCCCCCTTCCCAAAGAGAACCCGCTATGCTACGTGACTAAAAATAAGGGAATAAAGCAGGTGACTCACCAGGGGACAGCTACAGGAAAATATAGCCAAAAGACCTTTTCTGCCCACACAAGATGCACACGGAAGAGAAATTGAACAGCCCCACTCCAATGTGCTTTTTAAAAAGCCACTAGCATGCTGCACTAATTATGTGGCACAGGTGTGCTCCATGTCGATGCGCAGCTCAGCAGCAGTGGGCGTGTCTCCGGACCCGTAATCCCCCCATCAAAATAAAAACCAAACCTAAAAGATATTGCACATGTCACATTCTACCCCCTAGTTTTGAATTCGTCGACCCGACGATATTAACTCCAAGGCCTAAAGAGGGTGGAAACACTGTTAGTGACAGTCATCTGAGAGCTTACAATACCCCCTCTATGCCCCACTGTCTCTGGCAAGTGATGGACATTGGGATGGTAGCCCGCAGTTGTTCAAGTAGTCCAACGTAATGGTGTTCTTATAATAGGCACTATGTCCTCTGATACTACTGAAGGATCACTAGGCATGACACTAAACAGGTAGTAGTATCTACTTTTTACTTAAGTACATGTCCGAGCCCATACTTCTTCACTTTAACTTGAGTAAAAGAGTGTAGTCACTACTTCTACTTTTACTGGAGTCTTTTAAAAAATGAGTATCTGTACTTCTACTTGAGTAAAGGATGTGTGTACTTTTGCCACCTCTGGTGAGCACAACACATCCTATCAGGTGGGTTATAAAATCAAAAAGATGGTTATTTGATTTGTTTAAAGATTTGAGGAGATACGAATTCTGGTTTCAAAGTGAATTTCATAAGTTTTATTTGTTCAAATAGTTTTAAAAATTTAATTGAATTTAATTAAAATACTTTTAAAAAAGTATTTTAAGTTTAGATGAGTGTTGTTTGTTTGCATAATGATATTTTCTGTGCCACTCCAGAGTAGGTGCTGGCCCCTGCCTGGCCACCCCTATGAAATATCCCTGGCTCTGCCACTGTGCCTGTAAGACCCGCTGTGGTGGTGTGTGTGTTTACATCAACACACAATGATGTAAGAACTATGTGCTTGTTTCTAATTACTGCTCAACGTCAGTAGAGTTTGTGACTGTTAGATGCAGGCCATTTTATTTACCACGTGAATTCACCACTGTTTACACCCCCCCCCCGGCGCTAATGCTAAAGAGGCGCTAAGTAAGCTATATGGGGCTATTAATGCTAAAGAGGCGCTAAGCAAGCTATATGGGGCTATTAATGCTAAAGAGGCGCTAAGCAAGCTATATGGGGCTATTACCGATCTGCACAATGTTCACCCCGACGGACTGTTTATCATCGCCAGAGATTTCAATCATGCAAATCTCAAGTCAGTGCTCCCTAAATTCCATCAGTATGTGGACTTTGCTACGAGGTGAAAACACGCTGGATCTTGTTTTTTTTTTTTTTTTTTAATTGCATAAGAGGAACAAGAACAATATACATACAGAGGATCACAGTGTGTTCAACTATTATGTATTACATTCAATAGCATCAAAGGAAACAACAGAAATAATAATAATAAAAAAAACTATACAGGGGGAAAAAATCTTAGTGTTCCAAAAAGAAAAGGATTAAAAATTTCTATACATCCGTTTTACTTTTTTATTTCTTGCATCTTTTAATATAATGCTTAAGTTACATTTTAAATAATATAATGTTAGGTTTATTATTATTCAATTTCTGTTTTTTATGTGAGATTTTCCATACATAATTATTAAGTTAATTGCCAAATTTTGCTCCAAAATCTTATTTTTATATAACAAAAATATATCTTTACCAGATAGTCAAATCTTTAATTTTGTGAATTTGAATATTAGATATTCAGTAATCAATCAAAAACAATTGGGTAAATACACATTCTAAAAATAAGTGTTTTATGGTTTCTTCTTCTGAATGACAAAAGGCGCATGTAATCTCCATGTCTCTGAAAAATCTTGAGACTACTTGTCTCGCTGGATAAATCAAATGAATAACCTTATATGTAATTTCTTTAACTGTATTGGTGAGACAGTATTTACTAGGTAAACTCCAGATCTCTTTCTATTCAATCTGATTATACATTGAGTTCCAAAGAGGTTTGCATTTAGGCAATAATGTACTTCTACAAAATTTTTATATACAAGTTATTACATTTTTCACACCATTAATACTTAACTGATCTGTATATAAGGGAATAGGCTCAGAAGATATATTGCCTGATAAAAGTTAAATAAGACCACTAGGAATGGCATCAAATACTACTGCAAACTCCTTAGGAGTTACAGGGATCTTATAATGATTCAGGAATTCACAGTAATTAAAGAGCTGTCCATTATTCTTAAATAGCTGCCTCACCAAAATTATACAATTATCGTACCAATTTCTGTAAAATAAAGATTTTTTTTTTAAACTTAATATATTTGTTGTTTCAAATCACAGAGTCATGTGGAGAAAAGTTATGCTTAAAAATGAGCATCCATAATTTAAAAACCTTTTTATGAAAAGAAAGCTTTATCGGAACCTTGTTTAAATCAAAATTACACCTCAAAAAAATTCGAAACCCCCAATTTATCAGAAATTAATTCACGGATGTTATTCCAAATCTTGTCTTTAGAGTTTAAATAGTTCTTTATCCATTTGTTTTTAAATACACAGTTAGCAGTATTAAAGTCAAGTACATTTAGACCATCTTCACGTGATGTCACAATAAAAAATTAGCACATGGGCATATCATATATCAAAACACAGCCCAATGAGGGGAATTACCTCACATGTATTCTGGTGATGTCACATGAAAAACAAAAATTAGCACAACATGGACATGTGACATATCAAGACACAGCCCAATGTGGGGAACTTAATCAAAAGTATTCGGATGACGTCACATGCTCGTCTCCACTTGCCTCCAAATGTTTTGGCACCCTAGCTTTCTGTCCACTCGCCACCAAACGTAACACTGATCCTTATGTCCACTCGCCTCCAAAAAACACCGGCCTTTGCGAATACTTGCTTTTTCAAAGCCAACATCAAAGTTTGTCATGAAGAACTTTACAAATCTAGTTTATTTTTCTTTTCTTGATCAATATTACAATTTCCAGAAAGGCTTGTAATTTCTTATATATTTTTTTCTTCATTTTCTTTTTTATGTTTTGCTGTTTCTTTTCCTCTCCTTATGGCTAAAGTTCTGATGTTATATTTCATGAATTCCCAATTTGCACCAAAAGAGTTAGCTAGCTTTGCCTTCTTCCAGGATTCTATGATAACATTTTTTGCTTCATTTCTAAACTGCACATCTGTCAATATATTCTGGTTCATTTTCCAATAAGTGAATTTTTTATATCTTTGGAGTTATGTGCAAATATGTGCCTCACATTTTTGGCACCTGGTGCTGATTTTCGTGTCATTTGTTCAGAATTTGCACCTCCTCCTTTTGGGTGATTGTCGGGAGGGGGCAGCTGCAGAGGTCGATGCACCCTGCTGGATGTCCTTGGCCAAGCTGGCAGAAGCTTGTTTGTCTGGAGCCCAATGAAATGTGTGTTTGACTGTGTGTGTTTGTGCAATGTTGCAATTTCAATAGTGCAATTTTGACAAATGCTCAAGATTAGAACGTAAACACCACCATTGTATAAAACAGAGCACAGCAACACACACACACACAGAGGTCATTCCTTTTTTAGAAAGACAACAATAAAAAGGAAAAAGGAAAAGTCTGAGGAGCCTTTTCTTTGCTGTTCGTCATGATTCACTGATTTAACTAAATTCTATGGATTTTCCATATTTCTTTATGCTTAAAGATTATAACAGCAACTCTCAGTATTGTCAGGTGTAAAAGTAACTATTACCACGGTAATATTATTACACACTCATTCTAACTCATTAGCATTTACATTTAACTTCTCATTCATAGGGGATTGTATAGAAGGTGCTGAATATAATGTAAGCCCGATATAAATGGATTGTTTTATTGAAATGCAGATATGCTTAATTTTTCTGTAAGGATACATTTATTTAGCACTTATAATAAAAAGGAGCCTGCTAAAATAATTTAATGAGTCATAATAACATTTTTCCATGTTTTTCACTTAGGAAAGTCTTCCGGAGAGAAAGTGAGAAAACTATTGTTTATTGCTGTTGTAACATTTGCCATAAAAAAAGTTTTTTGTTTTTTTTTTATCTAAAAAAAAGTACAGTATTTTAATTAATTGTAAAATTATATTCACTGGTCAAATTGTTTAAGAGAAAAAAACATGACCAGGTGTGATGGTCTAGTCAAATGATACAGTTATCCACATTGCTTGAGGCCACATTAAATGTTTTTCTGTAAAACCAAGCTATGGCATGTTTAATTATTAAATAAATACACTATTTGGTGTAAGATGTAGAAGATATATCAGGTCTTACAGGCAGCTCAGTCACACAGTTCCTCTTTATTAAACTAAAATGTCACAAATAAGCAAAAATATTAAACCCATACCTCGTTTTTGAATTTACACACTTGACATTATGGAGGTATTAAATTGTAGTCATTCCCTAGTGTTTATATATGAAATATACGATCACTAAGACTCTAAACTGGCATGCATTAGTTCACTGCCTGGTTTTAGTCTAATGTGAGCTTTATTTATCAGCAATTTCACAATGTAAAAAATACCACTGTGCCATTCTAGTCACTGTATATTCTGATGGTTATTAGACCGCTGTTTTACTGTTTTGATGACCGAGACAATCGTCCTCTTGGAATTTGACCTCAGTTACAGAGCTGCTCTTCCCAGCATCAGTGTTCTGCAGTTCCTTTCTTGACAGGTGTTCCACAATGCCGGCTCCAATTGAGTCTCCTAACACATTGGTGGTGGTTCTGAGGCGATCCCTGTCCCAGGAAACAGTGTAACACAAGTTATAGACATTTAGAAGTTTTTTTCCAATAAACTGATTTTATAAAGAGAATGTGTTGAAGCTGTTCTGTCAAAACATGGCTAAAAATGGCTAAAACACAATAATTTCCCAGCCATGGATGGTATGGCTGTTGTATTGCTATTAGAACATTTCATAGTGTATTCTTTTACTGTACACTTGTCTTCAGAGACAGAAAACAAGGAAAGCCCCCGGCCCAGATGGGGTCTTCCCCTCCTGTCTCAAAGCATGAGCTGATCAACTGGCTCCTATTTTCACCAATATCCTCAACAGATCTCTGGAGCTGTGTGAAGTCCCCTCCTGCTTTAAACTCTCCACAATTGTCCCGGTCCCCAAGAAACCCTCCATCACTGGACTAAATGACTACAGGCCTGTCGCTCTGACATCTGTTGTCATGAAGACCCTTGAACAGCTGGTATTGGCCCACCTAAAGTCTGTCACAGAACAGATGCTGGATCCCCTACAGTTTGCCTACCTGGACTGCCCAGGGACATACGCCCGGATTCTGTTTGTTGACTTTAGTTCGGCTTTTAATACTATAATTCCGGAAATTCTCCACTCCAAACTCCTAAGGCTCACTATTACCCCCTTCCATCTGTCAGTGGATCACCAGCTTCCTGACAGACAGGAAACAACAGGTGAGACTAGGAGGTGTCACCTCCAGCATTCGGACAATCAGCACTGGTGCTCCACAGGGATGTGTCCTTTTCCCACTGCTATTCTCTCTACACTAATGACGGCACTTCAAGTGACCCAACTGTTAAACTCCTGAAGTTTGCAGATGATACTACGCTCATCGGTCTCATCCAAGATGGCGATGAATCTGCATACCGACAGGAGGTAAAGCGGCTGGTGCTATGGTGCAGTCAGAACAGTCTGGAGCTAAACACCCTCAAAACTGTGGAGATGATAGTGGACTTTAGGAAAGACCCCTCAACACTACTCCCCCTCACAATATCCAACAGCCTGGTGTCATCTGTGGAGGCCTTCAAGTTTCTGAGCACTAACATTTCCCAAGACCTGAAATGGGAGTGCAACTTAAACTCCATCATCAAAAAAGCCCAGCAGAGGATGTACTTTCTACACCAACTAAGGAAGTACGGTCTGCCACAGGAGCTGTTGAGGCTGTTCTACACTGCAGTCATAGAATCTGTCCTGTGCACATCCACCATCTGGTTTGGTGCAGCAACAAAACAGGACAGAAACAGACCTGTAACGCATGGTTAGAACAGCAGAAAAAAATAATTGGCGCCCCCCTGCCCACTCTCCAGGACTTGTACGACACAAGAACCAGAAACAGGGCAGGATAAATCACCACTGACCCTTCGCACCCTGGACACACCCTCTTTCAGCTCCTCTCTTCTGGCAGTGCTACAGAACTTTGCTTACTAAAACTGCCAGACACAGGCACAGTTTCTTTCCCCAGGCCCCTTATCACCCTGATCAACAACTCACCATAACTATATTCACTGCTTCTTATCATAAGTGCTGCATTATCAGGACTGTCAGTCATCACATCATCTGTATATTACACACTACTGCTGCTGTATATTGCACAAAAAGCATAATATTGCACAATATTGTTATTTGCACTCCAACACTATGTACATTACTGATAGTTCATATTCCATATTCTATATATTTTATACTCATTCTGTCTATATTGTATCTCATCGTCTGCATTGTTTTCTTGTATAGTATAGTGTTATTTATGTCTGTACATTTGAGAGTCACAAACTGCTGGAAACAAATTCCTTGTGTGTGTCAACACACTTGGCCAATAAATCTGATTCTGATTCTGATTCTGACTATGCCTGCATTATGTATTAGTAACCTTTTTGCAAGGGTGTGCTCTGCTGGAGATGTGGCAAATGTGACATTTAGTCAAGACTTACAGGAACCAATCCACAGCAACGATGAGTGATATGTCCTCGGTGGGCAGTCCTACAGATGTCAATACCATCACCATGGTTACAAGACCAGCTTGAGGAATGGCTGCTGCTCCAATGCTGGCAGCTGTTGCTGTGATACTGGAAATTTTTACATTTTAACAGTAAGAAACAGATCTAGACTTTCTTTGTGTTATAGTTTTGCAACAAAAAATCTTTGGATCAAAATTATTGTGTACTATTATGTTAATTTCTTGGTTAGTGTTACCCGATGGTGAGGATTTGTCCAAAGTTCAGGGCCATGTCATTAACTTGGGCTATGAAAATGGCAGCCACTGCTTCATACAGAGCTGTACCATCCATGTTTATGGTGGCTCCCACTGGCAAAACAAGGCGTGTTACACGTTTGTCCACATGGTTGTTCTCCTCCAGGCAACGGAAGGTGATGGGAAGGGTAGCAGAACTACAAAAAAAAAAATTTAATTAAAAATATTTAATATGTTTAATGTTTCAGCTGACAAAGCAACTCGTATACCAATTAGTTAGTGCTCCTAGAAAGGAGTTTGTGAATGACATACTGCAAAAAAACAGACAAGTTATTTTATTATAGAAGATGATAGCCATGGTCTCATCCTGCTTATTTTGGATGGTAGAGAAAATACCTAAAAATATTTATAAGCACTTGGGTAGAATCAAATTTCTTTATATTTGTAGTTGCAAAACTAAAACCATAAATTTAATTGAATATAAAAGCAAAAACATTTATAAATCAATTATTTTACATAATTAATCTGTTATGGGGGTTCCACGCCGGTTCAGGTTCCACTTGGAGGAGGGGGTACTGTGTCCAGCCTATTATCCACTCGAGTAGTGGATAGGAGCATATTAGTGTTTCACTATTATGTACTTTCTGATAGTCCATAAACACTATGATAAAAAATCTAATCAAAATAACGTCCTATTTTCTCTATACATTTAGAGCTCCCCAGCAGTTATTAAGATACCTGGAGGATGTTCCAAAAGCTGTAATTAAAGCCTGAAGCAGACCATAGATGAAAGTGAAGGGGTTCTTCCGTGTCCCCAAATAGAAAAGTAGAGGCAAAACAATGACGCTGTGGATGAACAGACCAACGATGACACACACCATGTACATTCCCAACTGTCCTCCAACCTCTAAAAGGTTTTTCATTTCTAATAGCTTCCCAGCAATTAGAAAGAGGATGCCAACAGGAGCATACCTGAGAACGTGTGAAGTGAAATATCAGAAAATATTTGCCCAGCCATTTACTACTCATCAAAGCATAATTTACAGACATACATCATTTTATTTGTCATTGTGTGTTAAAGGCTATGTATTCAAACACAACCAACAAACAGCAACTGATCCACACAGAATCAATTAATTACAGAACATAGGCTGACACTCACCACATAATGATTGCTACTATGCTCATTATGGCATCATTGAGGGAGTTAAAAAAATCCTTCAGTGGCTGGCCCTGCTGCTTCAGTTTCCCAATTACCAAGCCAAAGAGCCATGAGAAAACCACAAGACCTAGAGCATTCATTCCATCAGCGGATCCTGAGACTGGAATCATCTCCTCCACTGTCTCCTGGACAGTCTGCGGGACACTTTCATTCGCTATAACAGTGATGTTCTTTGTCCAAACAATTTTCTTGTAATGTGTTTTGTACTAGAACAGATAAATTAAGATACACATTTAAGGTAAAGGCAAACTATATTGAAAAGAAGCATCATACAGTATATATAATATTTAAGCACCCTTTATATACCTGTTTAAAGCAGGCTTCCACTAAATTAGAAGGGACCATATTTCTGTAAGAACAAAATACATAACAGTATAATAGTCATAACAATTATTCTTCAAACAACATACCACATAGATACATGTGTCTCTCTTTACCTTATTAGATCAAGAAATGCATCAGTAGTTGTCACTGACTCAGCCCCAGTACTAGACTTTGGAGTGTCTCTTTTGTCTGTTCCAGGTCTTATGCTGGTCACCAAGACAATACCAATAAACACAGCAATAAGAGTCGTCACGATATAATAAACGATAGCCCGCAATCCCATCTTTCCAGTGGCTTTAGTATCCAACTGTGAAATTCCTGGTATAATAAAAGAAAAACTTCTTATTGTAATATAATAGGAGCAACAGATCAGCCAGAAGAACGTTACTGAGGTTAGGGACCTATGCAGGCCACTCAAGTTATTCCACACCAATCCTGACAAACCATTTCTTCAAGGACCATGTTTTGTACACGTGTTGATGCTGGAACAGGTTTGGACCTCTTAGGTTCTAGTTCAAGAAATTTTAGACAACAGATTAAGACCCACATAATTTTATAAGATAGTCGTAGTCAGATATGATAGTCAGGTGTCCACATATTTTTGGCCATGTAATTTAGACATGATTCCACTCAGAAAAATGTTGCGTTACTTGACATTTACAGTTTATACTTAACTTTTTCCACATACCTGAAACAAGACTGGAGACAATGAGTGGGAGGACAATCATCCGTAACATCCTCATCAGTACCTCCCCAGGGAAGGATAAATACTTTATTTCTTTCAATGATAAGTTATAAGGTCGCACAGTAAATCCCAAAATGACTCCTAAACAGTAAAGAATTGTTACAAGAAGTTTTAACCAAGCTGCCACTTGATATTTATTGGTCACTGACTTTCTATAACATTAGGACAAATACAGTATCTACTCTAGAAATAACTGTCTTTTCAAAAACGGTCATCAAAATAGTATTGTTTTGGTAAACATTACCTACTACAACTGCTCCTACAGTGAAGAGCACATAAGAGTTGCGAATCAGGAATGCCTTGATGGCATTTCGGTTGATGGAACACATCCTGACTTGATGTCTTCTCATTTTTAATCAGCTCAAAGACTTCAAGGAGGCAGGTTTCACGAGATATTGATCAAAAGGTAAAAGATACAGAAGAACCTTAGAGAATATTCACTCAACAATACACCTAGAATCAGTATCAGAATTAAGCATACTTGTTGACAAAGTTCCTGATTCTGATTCCAATTTTTGCTTTTTGTGTGTGCTCTTGTTGGACTGGTTCTCTTACCATTAATATGACTACAAAAAAAATTCCATTATGAAAACAACCCACACAATTTTTTTTACACAAATTATTTTTAGTATGAGTGATCATCCTCTCTAAGTCTCATGTGTGATTTGCAGTGCATGTTGATCAACCCAGTTCCCATGACAGCATTTCAGAGATTTTAGCTGCAAAAAGTCTGTTAGCCCATTTAGGGAGACTTAAACACTGCAAAAGTGTACCTTATGTTTCAGGTGGGGCTGAAGTCTTGGCAAACATTGTCAAGTCCAAGACGGTGGTTAAGGCCAAGTAAAGACCGAGTCCAGCCAAGTCAAAATCAGTTCCTTTTCAAGACCGGGTCATTACATTTCATGAAAGCCCGATCAAACTACAAATTGTCTTGAGAATTAACCAGATTCCTCTCAACATCATGCTGTTCAATAGAATTAGACATATAATTTAGTTTCCACTGGTGGTTTTACAAGAGAATGCCTAGGACCAAGACAAGTTCAAGCACAAATAAATGAATCCAAGACAAGTTAAAATAAAGATAACATGTCAAAAACAGACTCAGTACAAGAATGGACTCAAGTCCTACAGCCCTGGTATCAGAGGTAATCAAACATTTTGAAAAGATGTCCTATTGTTAAGAATGGTGATAAAAAGGGCATCTCCAACTAATGCGAAAAGAAGGGTGTCTCCTAAGGAGGGAATCTCCAAGAGAGATACATTCTGCAGCTGGCATGCCTGGAACATAGAAATGTGCCTTGATCTATTACGCTAAACCCTTTACAGATCTTTTAGAAACTATTGTCTATGACAGGTAGCTCATCCCTGGAAACCTGACTGATGCCTTCTTCTATGTCTCTAACTTCCATGTGAATTTAATTTGATGTATTTTTTTAAATAATAACATTTTTCTACTCTTTTTGCCTAGTCAATGTACATAAGATTGTCTTATATCTTGTGCAGCTGATTATATCACACTAATGGCTCTGGCAGTAGTGTCTAGAGTAAACTATATCTAATTCAAAAGAACTGAGGGTGAACTATCTACATTATCTAAGACTTTACTATATTTGATATGATGACGCTTAAGGAGATGTGTATGTACCATTTATGGTCTCCATAGTTCTTTGTAATAGTCAATACTTTTAAAAAGCTACCATGTTACCATGTAAGTGATAAGAAGAACCAACTAACTCATAACACCTTGCTTTTCACACACTGTCTAACATTTTAGTCGTTTGCTGTTTTGCACAATTCTTGACATTATCTCAGGGACCTGCTGCTACATGTTCATTATAGTATAACTGCACGTAATATTGTTGAACATACAGTATTTACACTGGTCAGAGGTGTTTCTGTTCATTCTCTTGTGTGTATTGTCTTTTTTGTATTGTCGTGTAATTTTTTGTTTGTCCTGTCTTGTCCTGCACTGTTTGCACCAGGTTGCACAGTTGCACTTTATGTGGCTAGGAATTACTTACTAAGTCCTTAGCCCTGTCTTTGTTTTATGTAGCACCGTGGTCTTGGAGAAACGTTGTCTCTTTCACTGTGTACAGCAACAGCTATATATGGTTGAAATGACAGTGAAAGCTTTTTGACCTCACTTGACTTGATATTACCCAACATTGAATGTAATTATAAATTGATAAAATATACAACAGTTTGTTTGTTGATTAATGAAAATATATTTATTGGCAAAAAACTGTGGTGTAAAACCAAATACATTTCAGGATGTTTAACAGACAAAAATAGAAAAATATCCTGCTTTGTAATCAGTATTGAGTCCCATCATACCATCATGTTGTTGAGTACTTTTAGAGAGGAGCACTCTGTTGTTTGTTTTCAGGTCACCAAATGACCTGCCAGCACTTAGAAATTCTGGGAAAAGAACTGGATTATTTGTTATCATATATATTGCACAGAACAAAATTCTGTCCATGTCCAGCTGTGTAATTGGATTTTTGATGTTTGAAAGATTGTGCAAACTTCTAGAAGGGGTTCCAGATGTGGGGTTTCTTATGCTCTGTGTATTTCCACAAAGTGTGTGAAAGAAGATCTCTTAATACAGTAGACTAACACATACAGTATATAATGTCACAGTAAGGCAATAGTGGTAGGAGGGGCTAAAACTTTACACTGAGTGTTTTAAGAAGATTCCATGATATTCTACATTATACTCAATCTTATGTCTAAAGCTTATGTTTTAGTAAATCTGTCAATATAAGGTTTTGCTTCACTATGGTATTTAACTTGTCTTACAGGAATTGCCAAGGATGGTGTTCAACTTGTTGCATCCTGTTTTTTTCATCTTTAAATGCTTATCTGAGCTATACCTCTATCCACCAATGGTTACAGTTGTTTCAGGCACATTTGGTACATCTTGTTCAGGCCAGCATGTTTTCTAATTCCCCCTGTTTTTTTTCTTTCTTTTTGTTTTATGCGCTGGATTCTGTTTTCCATCAATATCCTTTCTTTCAATTTCTTATGACTGTGGAAGATGCTGCAATTCTGACTTTCCTTTTCTGATTAAGGAGTCAGATGTATGGCTTTTAAACCATGTCAGTACTCAGTTTGCACCGGTGATGATTATTCAGGCTGAATCAAGAGTTCATTCTGGATTTCATGCACATTAAGGCTAATTTCTACACATTAAATTGCTGTTTAAGTGCTCTCGATTCATCTAAAGTGCACAATGTGTTGTGTTCAGTGTTATTTTTAAACATCTGGAACCATAATATCCCAAGAAATCCACAATGATAATAATCATAATCGTATGTATAAATCTTTAGTTGCAAATGTTTTATATTAAATCCAACTCAGCACAAACCAACTTCACCATGTCCACTTACCACTCATGATTTTAGGCAGTTGCTGCTACTTGCCTTCTATGAAGAAATAAAACTATAATTCATAGACGTGTTTTCTCAGAAATCTTACGACTGTTGGTGAACTACAACATACATGTGCTGATAAACATGGAACAGTCTGTCGTCTCCCTGGTCAAAGTGCTGGATCTATGCAGTAGGGATGTGAGCCAATACAAGTACTTTATTGTGAGTGAACAACTATTGCATATCTAAAGAGATATAAATACAGATTTGAATAGGAAGCTCAGTATTCTCTGTTTTAGAAAGGTTCACAGGTTCAGATCTATGAGCTGATCCTTTGGGATGTGGCAAAAAGGCTTGCTTGAGCAGTCAAATATGAAGCTTGGAGAAAAATGGTTAGGGTTAGGGTTAGACCACATTTCTTAACATCTATCCAATAACTAAATTTGACTTGGAATTATGCCATTTTTGGCCTCTTCATTCAAGGTGAAAATAGTTAGGCAGATGAACATCCATCCACCTATCCGTCCATCTACAGTATATACTTTGTCGCATATCCTACACAGGGTAGCAGTAAACATTAAGCAGGAAACATTCCAGGAGACTCAGGGTATAAGGTAGGAGACCCATGACAGGGCAAAATCACATCTTACGCACACTCACACACAACAAACATTTTAGAAATGCTAATCAATGGCACAGAACCTTCAAAAATGGCAACCACTAAACTGTGCCAACCTTCACACATCTCATACACATGAAAAAGTGTTATACTGTCTGTGTTTGCTGTTATGACACAGACAAGCATTTATTTCAACACTTTTGTGACATGTCTAAAATGAACACTGTGTGTCCTTGCTATCTAGTGCTGTCTAACATATTAAAGTCTTGTTTGATTTTACTCAACTCAATCACAGACAGTTGTAACTACTGCCATCTGGTGGCAATTTGTATTGTACCATGAGCTGCTTTTAATTTCATGTAACAACATTTTTACATACTTCATTCTGTTGCAACCACTTTCTTTATTTTTTTGTCTGCATGTGTACATGAACTTTAGCCTGATGAAGACCTGCAGTATTTAAAGCTGTTAATTTCCCTTAAATTCTTTAGATTTAATGGTTTTAGATTCTGTGGCTACCAAATGTACTTAAAACTCTATCAGCTGTTATTATGCTACGTCTTTTTCTAATGTCCGTTGTTTGCTGTTCCACGTGTCACTACTAGTGTTTCAGTGCATCTGTATCTGCATGTCATGTGTTCCTTTAATATGTAGGACATGCATGTGGTTGCTATATGCTGCTTTATCATATATAACAAGTTATGAGGCTCCTTTAATTGTTTTCCCTAAAGCTGAAACAAAATCCATGCCAACAAACATTTTTCAAGTGGGATTTCTTAAAAGAGTAAGATTTGCCCAACTGATTTGGCCAAAGATATGTGTAGGCTGTCTAATCTATAAACTATATCTATATATCTGCAACAATCGTGTGTGATTGTGCCCTGCAATGGGTTTCTTCTATTTTTTTGCATTTGTTTGTTTCAAGACAAACCTGAATAAACATGATTATTTCTAGAAGGAAATAAGTCATCCAAAAATCAGCTAATCAAATTAAATAGTTTCAAATAAATCAAATAATTATTCAATTGAATTAATTAAACCCAGACTTCATTTCTGCCAGCACTGTTGAACTCTAAACATCACTTAAATAGCAATGTGAGGTCGCAATTTCTATGGCTGTGTTTAGTGAACCACTCATATCTACAAATGTGAAGCAGGCATTTGAACTTAATTAATCCACATGAATGTCTAAGGAACCGTGGTCCTCATTTTCCATGGAAAAGTTCAGCATTCATGATTCCATGAATTGAAGAGAGATTTGGCAATAAAAACACCCTGAGGACCTTCAAGAGTTTTAGATAATGTTCTGTGCAATCGAAAGTGGAACTTTTTTAAAATCATGGCTCTTGTTACATCTGGGGTACAGCTAGGAGAGCATTCCACAACAACAACATCATACTGACAGTCAGAGTGGTGTGAATGTGATATGCTTTTTTGTTTTAGACTGGAGAGAGAAAGTTTGTGGTTTTATTTTGTCAGTGTAGTATAATAGAATTAGTCAGAATTTGTTCTCCAATATATGTCGTTGTGCTGTTGGGAGTCAGAGTCGAAAAAAAGGGTCATAAACACTTTTGTTTTTAGCACATAATTCTGAATTGGAGATATTTCCAAGCCAACAGAAGATGGATGTGATTATAATCCTTTAGGAGGGATAAGTGGTCTGAGGAGTTCCATCTTTGTGGCAAACATTTTCTCAGCTATCGTTCACATCAGCTTGGTAACTAAGAATTTAACTTAGGTTGCTATTTAACGAACATGCCTGATTTATATTGCTTTATCAATCCTCTATACAGTAAATGACAACATTTACATCAGGAAACTAGCTAGCTAAAGCTAGATAGATAGGCCACTTTTTAGTATTAATATTATGCAGCAGCTAAGTTAATCCCCCTCCACTGCTTCTCTCTTTCGACTCATCCAGAGGCATCCAGAAATTTTACCAGCTCCAATTGTCTTCCGTGCGATGAAGATTTTGGACCTCCACTGAGATGAGGCAGACTATGTGAGGATCCTGAGGCATCTAGAGATCTTCCAGCTCCGTTAGACTGAGATACCAAAGAGGAGATGCCAACTGCATGTCATCTTTTGCATCAATGCAACATTTGTCAGACTGTATATTTATAATCACACCCTCCAGTGTTACCCACATGAGGATGGGTTCCCCTTTGAGTCTGGTTCCTCTCAAGTTTTCTTACTTCAGTTCAAGGGGGTTTTCCTTGCCACTGCTGCCTGAGTCACCTCAGACTTGCTTTTTGCGGATAAATACTGTACATACACATTTACATATATCTAATATTGATCTTGAATTTTGCATTTAGGACCGCCGTGCCGTGCACGGCACGGAAGACTTTGTGACCACTAGGGGATGAGCCAGAAACAAGCTTCATTGCAGCTTTAAAGCATTAAATCCTCTAAAAACACGAAAAAACCTATTTACCTAGTAAAGTTTATACTCTCAAGATTTTCTTAAGCCCGCACACAAAGCATAATATGATCCATAGCCGTCATACTATTTGTAAAATCTTTTGGCGAAAACTGACCTAGGTGGCGCTAGACCAGTTTTTCCCTTACCTTTAGACGCTTCCCTTTCTTCACTGGGGTAATATTTTCCAAAAATATTCCACAAAAATCCCCACAGGTCCAAGGAACTGGAATCTGTAAGCCTTTGGTCAAAACGCTTTGGTCGCCTCGCAAATATTCCGTTTGTGTTCCGAAAACTGGAAACAGTAGTGCGCCGCCATCTTGTTTTTCGGCTCTATCTTCTCATTGGGGGTTTCAAAAATTCTAAATTTACGTCATATTTATACCCCAGGGCCTATCGAATCAAACAAGCCCTCACTTGAGCCAATCGGTGCTTGTATTGCAGCGATAGACGGCTGAGAAGCCGATGATGTCATGACATCATTTTTGGGAACCCGCCTTTGACTGACAATTACTCCTTCCAATAGCAATGAAATGGGCCGGGACCTCTACAGCTCTTTAGCCAATAAGACGATTCCAACGGTATGCAACATGCCACGTCTTCGCAGCCTGGAGCTGCGTGAAAAAGGTGCGCACAAGAATTATTGCGCAATCCTCGACCTTTTCACAGTCTCACAGCTCAGGGTGTCAGGTTACAGGCCTTTTTTTCACAGCAGACTTGTAGACAGAGAGGCTCTGTGTGTTTTAGGTCTTTTAAACTGAGTATGCAGTCTTTTAATTCAAAGTTATACAGTAAACAAGTACACAAAAACACATGACCATTGTTGGAGCTCCATTGTTGAAGCCATTTTTGGGTCTTTTGACTTGAATTTTTTTTGGTGAAAGCCAAGACATGTGGCTATGACCCTCAGTTGTTATTTGGTCCCTAACATGTTCCAGAGAAATAAGATTAATCAGTTTATCAGGTAAACAACTCAGGCGGAAATGAAAACCTTCCATTCTAGCCTCTGTAACTTTGTGCCAGTAAGGCCTAGAATCAATACTTGTATCTGAAACTAGAGAATCTCTCACCCCTGTGTGTCAAAGTATGTGGGAGCTGTACCACTTTTTGGTGGGTAGGTTATGTAGGCGAAAAACCTGCAAAAAGGGGGCGAGGTCCTGAACAGGTTATATTATTCTTTGTAATAAACATTTTGTTCTATGATTTTGTACTGTAAAGCTGCTTTGAGACAATGTCAATTGTACAAAGCGCTATACAAATAAACTTGAATTGAATTGAATTAAAAGATAAATATAAAGATCAATAGTGTAAATCTTTTTCAGCTTAAACCTGCCCACAAACAAAGCTGTACAAATCAACAGGTTTGTATGCCTGCAATTAGCGTATTTGTTTTAGCATCTCAGAGTCATTTAGCTATTGCCGATATGTCAATTAAAAATAATACTTTTCTATTTAGCAATAATGCATACTAATACTTGCACAATTGTATAGTCCAGTTCCCAAATATAATAGATTCTTCTTGCTAGAACCAATTAGCTTCAGGTTGTGGTTTACACTCTAAATTATACATATAACCTATATTTAAAAATAAATAAGCAGCCCACTTTAAATTTCTTTCCCAACAACATGATTTAGCTGAATGGGAAAGGGAAGATTCAGTAACATCAAGCAAGTGTGGCAAGCCACACTCATGGGGGTTCAAACTGTGGGTGAGAACTGGAATCTCTGCTGTTTGACTTTGTATACCAAGGGAGTGTAGATGGAATACGGCAAGCCAAATCTGAACTTGGACTGTCAGGTGATTTTGTAACGAAGCTCACCTCTACACTTTCAGAGGGTCAAAACTACAAGATGTACGCAGACAACTACTTCACCAGTGCCCCATTGGTAGTTAAGCTCCTTGAGCGTGGAATCCATAATGTGGGATCAGCAAGGCAGGTACGCCTACCCAACTGCAACCTTGAAGATGAGAAGAACTTGAAGAGAAAGGGGAGAGGAAGTTTTGATGTCCGAGTGGAGGGGAACCACAACATCTGCACTGTCAAATGGTATGACAATAGAGCGGTCACACTTGTCATCCTTTGCTGGACCAGAACCTGTGCAGAAGACAGCGCTGGGACAAAACCACCAAAACCATCATTGATGTTGAGAGGCCTTACATTGTTGGTACCTACAACAAACACATGTGAGGTGTGGATTTGTTGGACTCATTTGCTGCCAAGTACAAGTTCCCCATGAAATCCCACTGCTGGTACATTTACATCTTCTGGTACACCATCATCCTTGCTATGATTAATGCCTGGCTCCTCTACAAGCGGGACTGTAAATCTCTGAAGGTGGCTAAGAAAGAGATACTGAACAGGTGACAGTTGCAGGCACAACTTGCAACCCCTCTCATCCTGGTGAACACACAACACAACACCCATTCGCACTGAAGGTGACATCAGGGAGCCCTTTGGATCCTCAGAAGAGACCATCCTCAACAGATGTGAGTCCCCAAGCCAAGAGGTTATCAGGCCACCCTCTGCTGGATGTACATAAAGACATGATTGCACATTTCCCGGTAAAGACAAAGAGAGGATGCTGCAGACACTGCAAAAATGGACACACAAACACACTGTGTAGCAAGTGCAATGTTCACCTGTGCTTCTCAGATGAAAAGAACTGTCTTAGGGACTATCACTGCAAGTAAACACAGACTTCATTCAAACCACATTGAAGGTGATTGAAGAAAAAGTTTTATAAATGCATTTTTTTCAATATTTTTATCAATAAATGCTTATTCACAATAAAATATGATTATGTGATGATTACTCATGATAAATACCGTTATGGGGCTAATTAAGCAATCAATCCTGCAAATGAATGCTTAAATGCTTTGTATATCTGTTCAGACAAAGTGAGTACAAATAGAGAAATTATGCTCTTAACTAGGGCCAATGTTGCAATATTAAAACATTTCCCTAAAAACTTACTAAAATGTAAAAAAAAAAAAATCTTTAATTTGTACACCAGAGGCCTGATTTAACCATATCTTTTTTAAATTTTATTTTAATTTTGCAAATTTTTTCCAATATTGGTATTACAGGTTTAAACACGTGGGTAAGCGATCCAGTATGCAGGTTGATAATTTTGAAGAGGAAATCAGTGAAAATAAGTCAGTCTCTTGAAGGGGATTAAAATGGTCTTTCTAATATTTCAGTCAGGACCACTTTGTCAAATAAAGGTTTATTAAGCAATATGCATACAGATAGTGTTGGCGGTATGGTTCTGTTCTGGGCAAATTTTCCCGCACGCCTTCCGTATGCATGCATGGACGGAGTGGGGAGAGCGGCGGCTGGAGAATCAAAGAGACCCCCCATTGGCAGCAGAATCAGAACCATAATCGTGCATGTTATTGAAAGATTCGCTTACAGTTTTGAAAAAGATTAGATAGGTAAATAAAATAGGGGAGAGATGGAAGAGGGGAAAGGGAGAAGGAGAAAGAAGGAGGGAAAAGAGACACGAATACGTGAAGGTAACTTAATCAGACTGGGAAACGGGTTCTGGCTAGGAGGAGTTGGGGTTGGAGGAGGGGATTTGAAATGCAGCAGCAGCAGCAGCAGCAGCAGCGATGCGCGAGAAGCGGCTCTAGAAGAGGGGATTTAAAGGGTCGGAAATTAGGGTCGTACCGTATTGGTGCGTGCCGGAATGACTGAGTAGCAGCTGATGCATTTGACTATGAGGCAAATTTTCCAGCGCCTTCCGGGGAGAGCGGCGGCTGAAGAATCAAAGAGACCCCAAAACCAAACTATATGCAAAACAGTTCCCCCAACATAACTGATGCGGTAGGCGCTATACCTCCGGAGCTAGTCACCCTTGGATGGGTGGAAGGCGCGTATTGCAACGTGCATAGTGAGGCTAGTGTACGGTCGTAAAAGGAAAAAGGAAGAAAAAAAAGGGGGGGGGGCTAAATACACCTCTGCAGCGCGAAGGTGACCATGAGTGTGTAGTATATCAGCGGACGAGTGAAGACTGGTAGGGAAGCGTGCGCCCTGTAGGGTCTCTGGTTGCTCATGGCTTGATCTGACTTTTTTTTTTTTTTGGAGCCGATAAGAGATCAGGGGAAACGTTGCCCTGGGCTGAGCAAAAGGCTCATATTGCAGAAGGCGCGTATTTGACTAGCAGGTGGGGCCAAGTGTATGGTCGTGAAGAAAGGGGGGGACATAATATGCCCGTGCAGCGCAAGTGACTACAACTGACGATATTCACCGGATGTAGTGGAGGCGGGGTGCTCGTGAGCTGATATCCGGAGCTATGCGGCGATCGGGGGAAGTGTCACCCCGGGCTGAACGAAAGGCGGCAGAATTGTAACAAGCATGTTGCTGTAGTCAGTTAGGCTAGGTGTGCTTAATAAGCCCCTGCCACTGCGGCAGCAAGCATATTGTATATTCACTAAGCTGTAGTGGAAACGGCTGGGGATGCGTGCGTCCTAGAGAATCGGTTGCTTGGGAGGTTGATATTTGGACATACAAGGGAGTGGAATACAAAGAACTACGGCAGGAACTGAGGAAGAAGAAGAATAAGAGATAGATAGAGAGAGAGAGAGAGAGAGAGAGAGAGAGAGAGAAAAGGCACATCAGGATGACAGATTGTAATCAGATGGAGTCCATGACTTTTTGCGCATCTAACATTTGTCCTTAATTCCCGAATGCACGTAGCGTTTGAAAGCCACGGAAGACCATCGTCCCAGACTTTTTAATGTGGGAATCGTAGTAACCGAAGCTGCTGTTGTAGCTGCTCCGATGCGGAAGGAGTGAGATGTGTAGAGCTCTGGAGAGAGGCCGCAGGATTAGTATGCCGAGCGTAGACAGGCGGCGAAAAAGGATCTCGTCATGGCTTTTCTCTCCTCGGTTATGAATAGCGGTTCGTCGGGGCGTGCATGAGGGCGAAAACCCAGATACCGGGACATGTAATGAAAAGGGAAAAAATCAGTATTAGTGCGAGCAATTACGACTGGAATACCTTTAGAATCTCTGTCATATTTTGAGTGTTTTAGAAAAATAGAAAAGTGATGTTCTTCAAGGGTGATATCGGACACTGTGAGGTCATAGGAGGCATCGAAATTATTGGTGCGTGTGGTGAATTCACCAACCCTGAGGAACCCATAGAAAGCACAGAGAAACACAGCTTCCAAGAGTGAATCCAGGTAAGGGCTAAAGCACCCCTGTCTCAGTTTAGTGACCAGTTTTTTGACTAGAGGAAGAGTGAGAGGGAGTCGTTTGTCTTTGCCTTTAGGTGTTTCTTTTTTGATGCCATCGAGGAGCAGGCGATGGATGGATGCCCCAGCAGTCTGCAGACGGATGGGTCCAGGCATCTTAGGTGGAATTGGATGCCTAAAATTTGACTTTTTATGGAGGAAAGTCGCATTTTTTGTGCTAAGAAACAATGCATGATAAAAGCACTCACGACTGCACTGTTAACGGGCAAAACGGGGACTGAAAAATTGTCGCTGAAGCTAGAGAAGCGATTCCAAGCGGAGTAAAACATTTTTAATGTGGATTTAGCTATACTTGATCTCATGTACAGTGAAGCTACGGAAAGGTAAGACTGCAGAGTAGAGCTTAGTCGAGAACAGTCAGGGTGAATGCTGGGCAGGGCAGGTTTGAAGGAGAGGCATCTGGGCACAGTGTTTTGAACTCCTGAAATTTGAAACGATACAGACAGTCAGCTATAGTATTATCAAGGCCAGGTATTTGAGCTGCGTGCAGCGTGAAGTTACTAGTAATGCATGTCCATGTAAGGACATTATTAATAAATAAAGGGGACTGAGGAGTGCCCTTTGTTAATGATGTGGATGGTAGCTTCGTTATCCCAATAGACGAGGATTTGTTTCCTAGACCACTGGTTACCCCAAAGAATGCATGCCACGACGATAGGATATAAATCTAACAAAGCTGTAGACAGGTGTCAGGGAGCTCTCTGACTCTGCTCCCGTGCGTGCCCCGCCCGCACGGAGCGGCTCGCCTGCTTACTGATTGCTCTCACCTGACTCTCATTTCACTCTCATCAGCCACCATATATAATCCCCTCTCTCACTCCCACTCACCGTCAGTTATTATCCATGGTTTCACTGAACATTTCTCGACACTCCCGTGTTCATGTTCAGCTTCGTGCTTCTCCCACGCGCTCCCGTGGTTAGTACACCGACTGCCTTTCATCCCCTACTCTCTGGACTTTGTGTGCCGCGCTTCCACCGCGCACCACCGGATTACACAGACTGCCTTGCTACTCTGGATCTTTGTGGGCCGCGCTTTTCCGCGCACCACCGGATTATTCTACTTCCGTGTTTTCACAATAAACTCTGTTTGCTTCCACTCCGGCTTCCTCCTCTGTGTCTCGCATAACAACAGGACGTTTTGGGGAGGGTTGACAATTCTTTTGGCCAAGCGCTGGCAAACCACTGGTTGTTAAAAAACCTCTGAATCCTCTCTAGGGAGCGGCGTTGGTAAAGAACTTGAGCGCGACAGAAGTTTCTACCGCATCGTTGTAAAAAAAAGAAATTCCGTTCCATCCTTCGCATAAAAGGGACCAGAAATGCAGTTCGGATTTGCAGCCTGTGTCCAGCTTAATAGAATCGTGCAGATTCTCGACCGTTTTAGAGATATCAAGGAGTCTAGAAATGAAAGAGTGACCTTGCAGAATGATCCGCATAGCAAAATTTAAATGTCCTAGAAAATAGAGCAGTTCTTTTTTGTGATGTCGTCATGTGTCAAGGTGTCTTTTAAGGCTTCACTAATGCGATCGAGTTTATCGACGGGCAACAATGCTTGCATGAGATTGCTGTCTAAATTAATTCTGAGGAATTCTAATTTATTTGATGGACCCACGTTTTTTTTATCTGAGAGGGGGATACCTAGCTTTTTGAAAGTTTCTTTCAGGTTTTTGATGCTTCGCTCTGGTTGAGAGTTTGGGTAGTCTACGACAAGGAAATCCTCTAATTGGTGAAGGATGAATTTACTAGGAGAATTTACTAAGGGCAATTACTTAGGAGAATCCAGCAAAGTGCTTCTGATAAGCTATCGAAGATGCGAGGGTTGCTGCGACAGCCGAATGTGAGTCTGACGGCAAAGTACATTATGTTGCGCCATTGTACTCTGAACAGGTGCCATTGGGACAGATGAAGCGGCATAATTTTAAAAGCATCTACGATGTCAGCTTTGCCCAGCCATGCCCATTTTCCGGCTGTTTTGATTAATTGGATAGCGTTGTCAAACGAAGCGTAGAACAGGGAAAAATTAGGAAGAGGAATCAGGCTGTTAATACTTGGAACGTGTTGGAGCTGATGAGTTTATGATTAGACGTTTTTTCTCCGAATACTTCCTTGTCGCTATGCATAGAGGGTTAATCCTAAAGACTGGGAATGGGGAATTGTCGAAGGGGCCGATCATGTATCCTTCATCTATCTCTCTAGCCAGAAGACTATCGACTACTTCAGGTTCCATGAGAGCGGACTGAAGATTGTTACAGATGTAAGGATAAAAGGGGAGCATAGTTAAACCAGCCGTAAAACCGTGAACAAGTCCGGTAATCAAATAATGTACAAAACAGCGATTGGGATGCTTCGTCAAAGCTTTGTCAAGTTCAGGAACGTTGACAGGCATTGGCTTTATTTTTTCCTTTTGGAGGGAGCATGCATCCTCCGGGGACATACGGACTTTGGATGCCCGTCTCCGCAGTAGCTGCAAGCGTGAACAAATTTACAATTGGGAAACCTGCACACACTATCATTGAAATTATAAAACATGGGAGTATGAATCATGGTGTTTGACCTTTTCTTCGTTGTTGGCTTTAGGTATGCGGTCTGCCGGGGTAGTAGGTTTAGCGGATCTCGGGCACAGAGAAAGGGTGTGCATGAAAAGGCCGCATAGTGAGCAAGACAGCGCGCGATGTCCGGTAAAATGTCTACTAATGAGAGGTAGGTCCACTGCAGACCAATCCAGTCTTTGGTTGAACCTTTGGATATACGTAGCTGAGAACGATTTGTGGTTGTTACGTCCAAAGACGTATATTTTGTCTTGTCTTGTGGTTGCTGTTGTGTTGTCTCCTGCTCTCCTGTGGCTCCTCCTACTGTCTTCTCTCAGGTCACCTAATTGCTTCCTCCCAGCTGCACCTGTTTACCAACCGGAAGGGAAGGAGTTTAAAAGCAGAGCAGAAGGCTCAGTTGGAGACCCCTTTCCTTTTCTCCAAGAGCATGATCCGTGTTCTGCCCAGCCCGCCGTATTGAACTCTATGTTGTGCTTATTATCCAGTGATATCGTGATCAGTGACTTTGGTTCTGATGGTTCTTTTGTTATTGTGTGTAATTTTGGGAACGGTAGGGAGGTGGGTGCCACTTTATTTTGTGAATCCTTGTTTTCTCCTGTTTTGTGTTAGTTAGGGAGTGAGTTCAGGTATCTGTTATTTATTTTACTTTTGTGTTCTAGATTATCAAGATTTCAACTCCCCAGGCAGTGAACTTTTGTTTGTTATTTTGGCATTGCCCCCTTCTGAGATTTGTTCCCTTCCTCCATTGAATTTGAACTGATTAGTTTTTGTTTTCTTCCTGTTATCTACAGATGTTTAAATAAAACTTTCGAATTCAGAACGTGTTGATGTGGTGCTGTGGCAGGGTCCGAGTTATGCTCTTCTCTCTTATATGTTAGGTCCCAAAACCCCTAGACACGCGAGCTACGCGCAGGACGGTACTCATAAAAAAGGGTCCCGTCGTAGGCCATAGCGAGGTCTGAAATTATTGCTAAATAGGTGTCGAGTTCGGCCCTACGCTCCGGATACGTTTCGCAAATTATAGCTCTGAAAACGCCAAAGGTGACCTTGAACTCAGGCTTAGTTAGACAGCCTAAGGTCGTTATCTTTTAAGAGTATGGAGACGTAGCCGCATTCTACCATGCGTTTGTCCTGGACCTCTGAGCACAGCAGGATCTTAATGAGATTAATGTCATTACCTGCAAGGATCTGAGCACGCAGATGGGGAGAGATGGCAGTGGCAGGTGGGAAGAAGGGGGCGCCGGCAGCAGGTGCTGGGAGGGCCGTTGCTAACAAATGCGGAAGGAGATTTAGACCCGTGTTTGCTGGTGTAGAGAATGCCGGAGCATCGGGAACCAGTGGAGCAGGGGTTGGTGACGCGGAGGCCACATCGGGGATGGATTATGGTTGATTTTCCAGAGCTTGGTCAGAGAGGGACATATGAATGTTCTGGAGGGCTGACATCACAGGATCATCTTAGATTGGTGAGGTGAAGTCGGGTCGAATGGTCCTTTTCTTTGAAGCTGGCGGGTTGTTGGCACGTGAGCAGTGTTTCCTTTTTGCGGTGGCCTTTTTGGGGCCGGAAGTAGGAGTGGATTGAGTCGGAGGTATTTCACGGATGTTTTCCAGGAAGAAATGGAATAGTTGTACACATATAGATTGTGACATTAACATGTTGTATTCTTTGCCAAATCGACACACTTTTTCTTTTCCCTCAGATGGATTCTCCTATGATTTTAATTTATATGGACAGAAGCTGATATAAGAAAAATCACATTGACTTCAAAGCCATGCTCAGGCAATGGAGTATAACTTTACTTTGCAATTTCAATACAGAGTTTAATAATGAACTTTGTATTTTGACTGATTTGTCAGAGCTCCCTTACAGACCGACTATGAAAATCATTCCTTTGATAGAACTGATGCCACTGTCATCAAGTGACAGAATGAGTGATACTCCAATCACAGCAGATACAGTACTGAACTCTCAAGAAAAGAAAATGGCTTGGCCATTCAGGAAAAGAAAATGGCTTGGCCAAATGTTCTGTTGACGTAGAGTATAAGCAACTTGACAAAGGAGTTGAAACACATTTTTCAGAGGTTGGCAGAGAACATGTACACCTTCAAAGCTTACCCAACATCTTCAGATATACGTTATGTTGCTAAGGCGTTAGTGGCGGCACACCCAACCCCTCGAGAACCACCTTCTGGATACCAACAGTTTAAAAGACAAAATTGGCAATTACAGGTCAAAAATTAGGAGCCTTGGAATCACAGAGGTTATAGTTGATGCTTTGAAAAAAGAGAGATTTTCTGCCAGTTGTAAACCACCTAACAAGAACAATTACCTACATGATGTGCCAGATGGGCAGGATGCCTCCAGCCTTGAAATATGCAGACAGGAATTGGTGGATGAATGCAGTCTTTATCAGTGAGAGAATGGACCTGACGCTATCTTTCAGAAGAAAAGAAGCTGTAAGGTGTACAAAAAAGAATTCAGCTGGGTAGTTGGAAAGAACCTTAAACAGGAGTTTTATGGCTCTCTTCATCATCATGGTCCACAGTTGATTCAGATCTTCAGGTCAAAGTGAGTACTTAAGATTTTCAGTGATTATGCTCAGGGGCCAAACAGTGGCAGCTTTGTGGAGCAGAGATTGAACTCACAACCTTCTAATTAGTAGTCCAACACCTTTAACACTAGGCTACCACACATTCAGGCTTCTTCCTTTGAATGTAAAAACTGAAACAGCATTGTCTCTGCCACCACTGAATTTCAGACCTCAGATGTTGCTGACATGGGATGTGCTGCTATAAGAGGGCTTCCAGGAATACCTGATGACACAACCCAGTTCCAAGTAGGGTTTGTTTCTGACATGGCACCTTTAAAACTTGAATGTACTCTAGAATGATCTCATTGACTCATTGAATAATTGTGCATGTCATTTAGAATTTTTTTTTTAATTAATATTAATTTATAATTTCATTTACATATTTTTGTGCACATAACTAACACAACATCACAAATCATACATGGAGATAACTAAATGGAAACATTTTTTCTAAAAGTTAACTGATATCTTTAAGAATATTAGAGAGCTAAAATTGGTTCACAAATTCTATTTTCATGTCTAGGCTTCTGCTGATGAGGATTCATTCCAACATGTTTCAGTTGGAATCCTAAACAAAGAAAGTGAAGAAGTGGCAGAGCAACCCCTGTACTTCCACATCCATCCACCTTCTGTATCATCTTGGAGGGGAATGTTGTGATGGACAATTTGGAGAACCTGCCTCAGGCCATGTGTCTTGTTTGGGTTGACCTATGACACCTTGACTATCTGAAATGCATAACAAAGACATTCCATTTTATTCAGAAGGTGATGTTATGTTTGGGTAAGAAGGAGCTTAAAGGCAAAGTTTTAACACTGTCAAATCTGCTTGCTATATAAGACTTACGAAAACAGTCTCAATTTTATGTACACTGAGCATGTTACGAGTTTGGCATAGTAATACAATACCAGAATACATATTGTGCCTGTTCAGAGTTAGGCAAATGTTTATGCAGTTTACAGTATAATACATACTGGGCCTATTCAGAGTTTGTCAAATATGTAATAATGTTATTATTTAAATAATTAAATAAATTGTAAATTCAAATAAATCCTATAGTTGCATTTTTGTTGTTTATTGTATATTGTTGTAGAGTATTGTATAGTTCTACAAAAAATATCTAACTAGTTTTGTCTACCAAAGCAATTTAGCATTTTAAGTTACCTAAACTGATAAATATTAGTCATTGTAGCACATTACTCAAATAAATAACACTTTTCAATACAGCTATTCCAAAATGCTAAGTACATTAATCCTAAAATGTCTTTTGTTCAACAAGACAAAATTAACTTTTTTAGGGGGAGTTTCCATATTTATTTTTTTTTTTAGTTGAATCAACCTGTATTTGTTTAGAGTGTAGATCTCAACCGATGTTAAGATTTTATTCTGACTAGTTATAAGGATTTGATTTCTTACCGCAGATCCTGATCTTGTCTCTGCTTAGATTAGCTCTTATGTAGACTGCCAGAATTTCTGCATGTTCTGGACTTTGATTACTCCTTTTGTCCTTTTAGTTATTTTCCTTGGCCACAACTCTGGGGGCTCTGCCAATAAAAATGGGTGAACAATTGTAATCAAATTTCAACTCGACTTTCTGTTTAAATAGACTTTGGGATAATGTCTCAATTGACTTTTTTGCTGTGTTTGAGTTTTTGCTTGAAGTGAATTCCAATGGCAATGGTTTTGCAATACTAACATGCACAGACAGGCGCGCACCACACACATATCCGTTAATGTATTCTGGACAGAGTAGCAAGAAGTAAAAGTGAAGACTTGCAAGTCTTTGCTAGTCTTAAGTCTGTATGTCCCCTAAAGGTAAGTTCACCCACACTGTAAAATTTGTGTTTTATACTTTTTTCATTTTTACAAAAAATAAGATTTTCTTTCTTTCTTTTATTTATTTCTTTTTTTATTTTTATTGATGTTCCTACAACAATCTACAAAGTCAGTTCATTAGAAAATGTTACTACTGTAGAGTTCATGTGATCATCAGTGGACATGGCATTGATACAAACTTTCAGGAATTAACATAACCTTTGGCATGAAATAAAATAATTAAATATAAATATACATGAGATGAAGATGAAAAGGAAGAAGGGATACCATCTTTTCAGAAGCATCTTTAACGTAAAAAATTGAGCCAGCTAGCATTTTAACTGATGTCCTGGTAAGTGAGTGTGTCTTCTTTTGGATCTATTTACATCAGTGGAACAATCGTCCGATTAAACTATCAGCACAGCTGTGACTTTACACCGCTCACCTTGTGGGCTCATGCCACAGGCGAATCACAGCCGTGTTGATATATGGGATAACCGTGATCTGGCTCATGCCATAAAAAATGACAACCTAATGCTTAATTTCAGACAACCCATCAAAAAATATTACACATATTTCAAAAGTTTATTCATCACTGGCATTCAATTTACAGTTGCCATGTTCTCACGACTGCCATCAGTCATCACATATGAATAAGGACAGAAACATGTCTGGAAATGTCTTGGTTCTCCCATAAAGGTGACAGGGGTTTAAAATTATATTAACACTTCTTACTCAATCACTCACCATGATCACCGGTGGTTGATATAAATTTGTGCAATCAGAGGACATGAGATCTAAAATTTCCAGTAAATGTGCTGACAATAAATCAAATGTTTATGCTTGTTTGAAACAATTAAAATTCTTCCATATAAAGCCTTTTAGATTTGATGATAGATTTAGAATCTCAGTAGCATTAAGCCCAGAGGGAGATAAATAACAAATCTTATGAGTAATCCAATCCCTTAAGCAAGTTCAGGCTTCTTTATCTCACGCTGAAGAAGCAGAGGATTGATGACAGAAGAAAAAATAAACTGGTCTGAGTACTTTTCCTATCAGGACGTCAGAGCACGAACTAACATGACTTGAAATCAATGCCTGTGTTATGTATCACAGAAAGAACATTACATGACCTGATATGTCAGCCGTTGCTGAGGTAAGTTAATGAAGTATAAAGAACTGGGAGGCAGTTAACCCAGTAGCACAACAGCATATTGAGTTCTGTGAATTTTGTAATAGGCATTTGGACAGAGATCAAATCCACATAAGATTACTGAATAAGACATATTTATATATATATAAAAATTGGCCTCATAAAATAGTGTTCTTATTGTGCAACCTTCCATATTGTGCAACAACTTCTTGTAACTGATGTATTAAACTTTTAAATATGGCTTAAACCTATTACAAAACCTCAAATACTCTCATAAAAATAAAGCACTCTCTCCCGCGAAACAATAAACACCACCAACCCAAAGTTAATATGCATTATTTGGTTTGTATGACTGGGACCTCTGTGCAATGTTGCTAGGGTGGGGTTGCTCTTGGCTTCTCGGGTTTGATTTGATCATTTTTTCTAGGCCAACAATCAACATTTGCATACAGTAGTTTTCATGGTTTTACACCAAATAATTACAGTTCTCCAAAATCATTGAGATCAAGATTTTAGGCAAAATCGTAAGGAGGGCTCTTCTCCTCATCACCTAATGATCCAATGTATTGATCACTGACTGTCTTGCAACCTGTATATACAGTAACAGAAAGCATTGCCTTATACTGTACATCCAGCATTTGAGAATATGAGTAATCTAAGTGTGCTATTACCTTATGTGCCTGGCTTTTTTCTTATTTTCTCCTTGTAATCTCCTCCATTAAATTTTCAGCAGTGACTGCATGTTCATTAGGGATATCTAGGGATAAATCTAGGGAGTGATTTAGGGATAAACTGATAAATTGTTAAAATTATTCAAAATGTGTATATTTATGTAAAGCTACTCTGGGACTACAGTGTCCATTGTTAAAAATGCTATTGCAAATAAAGTTAAATCAAAGTGAATGAGTGAGGATTGAATGATTAAGTTTAAAAATAAGAAAGGTCCCAATGTAAAATTTAGAGAATGCAGAAATTTAGAGAATGCAGATTGATTACAGATGCACTGATTGTTTTTATAATGAAGATTAATGAGCCATCACAACTCATTTCCCAGAGCTATCCAGAATAAAGAGCAATTTTAAGTTGCTCTCTCTCTCTCTCTCTCTCTCTCTCTCTCTCTCTCTCTCTCTCTCTCTCTCTCTCTCTCTCTCTCTCTCTCTCATCCATTTCCTTTATTTTCTCAGTTTTAGAAATGCTGGAGTTGATAAAAATGTGTTGTTGACTGAGATGTGATGTTGCTCTTTTTCTGTGGTGCTCTTCAAACACTGCAGAATAATTTTTGATTGATCTTATAACTGAACTTATTTACTGGCATTTAACAGTCAGATAATATCACAGATAAATCTTGAGGAAATATTTATGTTGTTTTATTATATTGAACATAATTCTCTCTCTCTCTCTCTCTCTCTCTCTCTCTCTCTCTCACACACACACACACACACGCACAAACACACACACACACACACACACACACACACACACACACACACACACACACACTCACACACACACACACACAAACACGACTAATGTAACAATGGAACGTGTATAAAAAATACAAAAAATACAGTGGTATCAAATATAAAAAAATTAAACATACATATATTTATAGTGAAACAGAACAAATCAAACAAATGAAAAGTCTTGAAATCAGAGGGACTCAGCAATTAGCAGTACATTAGAAGTGTAAGTATAGAACATACAGCTCTATTATTTTACAATGCAGTAATTTGCAAACACTGAACTGAAAAGAATCCAGTCAAAAATTTATGAACTGCTAACACTCAGCTATAAGCTATATACTCAGCTACTATCTGTTTTCTCTCTTTTTTAAATCATGATCACCACACAGATAAAAACAATCGGAATGATTTCAATCAGTTGTTTTCCATCTTGGTTTCTAAACTTTTCACCATTTTCATCACCCAGGACTTTGTGGGGTCAGCACAGAATGTCATCGTTGATTTCTTTTTCATAACAGTGAATCTTTTAAAAGAAGAAAATAGTGTTATATCTCAATTTATGCATTAATATATATATTTATATTTTACTGAAATATCACTCTTCCTTTTGTAGGACCTGTCTGGAATTGGAAAATAACTACTAACTAACTTACATAACAGCGGAGCGGTTGCATCCTCCATCACTCATCTGAGTCCTGAAGTCCACAATTCTTCTTTTGGTGCTCATCTTAGGCTCCTTATTATACTTTAGGCAACAATTTTCATAAGAACCTATTACGAAAGGGGAATATTATTAAACTGCGTGCATCTTGACGGATAAAATGTAATACCGATTCCATGAGCTGCATAATAGTTCCAATATTTCATAATATTCTCGATATATCCAGCTGAATGTAAATGAGGAATATATCCCCCCCCCCCCCCCAAAAAAAAAACAAACAAAAAAAAACCTGTTAAGACAAAACCTCAAAACACATTTCAGTCAGTATAAAAACGAAGGTGCAGATGCGGAAAAGTGGTTTGTGCCAACCTTGTGCCAAACTTGGGTACAGGCATGCCATAAGCAGGAGTAAACTGATGAAATAAATCTTCATCATTGCTCTTTGTTACCTGCGGTGAAATAAAATGTATTTATTTATTGAGCTCCAGCATTAAAGAACATTTCCTGAGCTGAGATAAAATCAGTTTGTGGTAAAATAACATACCTTGGCAGTCTGTGAAATTGTTCAGTGAACAAAAATGTTGCTCAGTCTCTGGATAAGCCGCTGTATGTGCACTTTGGGGGACCGTGCTGCCCATTTATGGCTTTCAGCAATTCCACTAACACACCTCTTCCTCTCACTTACACAGGATCCTACCAATGATGAAGAAGCCTGTAACCAGTTTTTTTTCTGGATGGTAAAACAAAACTAAAACTATAAGTTTATTACAATGTTTATTTATGTTTTAAAGAAATAACCTTCCAGGAGTTCAGTGTTTAGTTTTTCCCTAGGGACATTGGGACACTTTTAAAGACATATTATAATAAACTAACCGTTTAATAAACTGTCAGACACCAACCCCTCCCCCACTACAACCCCTCAGTTTTGATCATGCACATCTGTTACTTATCAAAGCCAGTATAAACAAATATCTGAGAAGTGAGATTGTGCAACGCTTTACATGAAGTCTGTTCACATACAACTTGAAACATGCCGAAAAGTGTTTTTAAAGCATTATTTGAAACACATGTAATTGCAACATGCAATGTCCGTTTTAACTCTTTATCCTCACTAATGTCCTCACTAATGTCCTCACTCTATAAGTCTGGTAAACCAACTGGATGCAATTTATTTTCATTATGAGGATCATCTTCAGAAATTCCCATGTTAATATGTCTTTATGGTTTTCAGACATTCCTCCACATTCTCATCCTCTGTGGATCTCACACACTGACAGTGGGATTTAGGACTCAATTTTGGTAAGCTGGATGAAAAATAAAGCCTTGTTCTAGGTTCAAGGGCTATTTTTTATATTTCATGAAAAAAAAAACTTGGATTATTATCCATCTGGATGATCCAAAAAGTAGCCCAAAATATCCCCAGTATTGCATAATTTAGAGAAGGCTGCCTGATTTTGCTCAACAAAAACGCAAAGTACATGACAAGTTCATGATCCCATTTACTGTAAAATGATCTTAAGTACATGTTTCTCATGACTCTTTGCAAAAGAAATCTGTATTTACCACAATATTTCAGTGTTGACAGTTTTCTGTAGTTTTCTTATTTACAAGAAACCCCATGGTTTTTGTTGACATTAAACAGTTTTTGTCTCACCTCAGCATAATCTAGCACCAAAAAATTTTAACAGCATTTAACAGAAAATTGAGAGCTAACAAAGGCTTTATACCAAAAGAAAAACAAACAAACAAAAAATAACAAAACAAACAAAATAATATAACAGAGAACAATGTGGCATGTTTTTTTGCTTTTCACACAAGAGGCAATTATTAATGTACAGCGTGATCCATCATAAATGTTACTATGACCTATGACATAAAGTAACCAGGTTGCAAGTGCTGCAATAATAATAATAATAATAATAATAATATCAAAATTTCAAGTAGCATTTTCAGGTGGCCAAACTGACTGTTAGACTGTTAGGAGCTACTCTGTACACAGACTGTTAGCCACATTAACAGATGTGCTATTTATGCAGATTGTTTTACATACAACATATATTCATTTTCCCTTCTAATGAGTCTTCCATGCAGATCAGATTTGGACAAGGAGTGCTGCACAGTAAAATAGTGCACCACCATCTCTGTGTAAGCTAACCCTTTCTGCTTTGCCTTTCTACCCTCATACAGGTAGCACTGTCTGAAGGTTTTCTTAGTGTTCCAGATCTTGCTTTGACGTCCACACATTCCCTTAAATGCTCTTAACATTTTGAACACTTGAAATCATTTTCAGATTTTCAGTCATCTGTATAGAGGAGCCCATGTTGGTTGAGTGTGAGCACATGGTGTACAGAATCAGAGAATATATAATGCTATGGAAGTGTTATTCCTAATCAAGTCAAGTCAAGAAGCTTTAATTGTCATTTCAACCATATATAGCTGTTGCAGTACACAGTGAAATAAGACAATGTTTCTCCAGGACCAGGGTGCTACATAAAATGCAAAGACAGAGAGCTAAGGACCTAGTAAGTCTTAGCCACATAAAGTGTAATTGTGCAACCTGGTGCAAACAGTGCAGGACAAGACAAACAAGACAGACAAGACAGTGCAGAACAAAAGACAGTGCAGACAAAAAATTACAAGACAATACAAAAAAGATAATAAACAGAAACAGCGCTGACCAAATGCCTGGCAATAAAGCTAATTCTGATTCTGATTCTGATATTGTGTGGAAGTAATACTAGAATCAACACAGTGTTATAGCAACACTCTGTAATGACAACTCTTTATCTGACTAACAAGTTACAGTTAGTACATTGCAGCCTGACAAGTGAGACTGAACAACATTTTAAATTCATTAAATAAAAAAATATTTGTGTGTTAATATTTGTACTATAATAATATTGTGCATTAATATTAATACAATACATATCTGCTTATGCTTTATAGTCATCCCCCTTTAGCTTTGATTTGTGTTGATAGTGTTGTGCATTATCAGATGCTATTCTGCTCACCACCTTGTTTATATATGTACAGTATGTACCACTGTGATGAGCAGAATAGCATCTGATAATGCACAACACTTCAAAGCTTTAGGAGGATGACTATAAAGCAGAAGACCACCTCAGCTTCCATTTCTCTGCCCTAGAATAGAAAGTTCAGGCTGCACTGTGCACAGACTAACCAAAACTGGACACTGAAGACTGGAAAAACATGGCCTGATCTGATGAATCTCAAATTTCTGCTGAGGCACGCAGATGGGATGTGGTAAAACGGGAGATATGCAGCATCCTATAACAGCATTTGCAGTATAACAAACATTTTCCCATAAATCATAGAGATTGGATTTGGGGAACCATGAGCAATGTGGGTTATTAGAAAAAACATGTACAGCACCCAAAACAAACAAATATCATAATCAAAAGACAAATAAAATAAACCTTTTAATATCCCAAAAATAAGTAACTAGGGAAAACAGGATTTAGGGATAATCCAAGACAGTAAATAGTCCAAGGTTAAAGATACAGAATAATCTGACAAGGTTTCGTATTTTCAGACTCAATGTTTAATAGATCACCTCAACTAGTGATTAAATATTATTATTTTATATTAATTTTATTTTATATTATTTTATATTAATATTAATTTATTATTATTATTATTATTATTATTATTATTATTTTTATTATTATTATTATTATTATTATTATTATTATTATTATTATTATTATTATTATTATTACTATTAATTGATTTATTAATTATTTTTTTAATTAATTAATAAATTTATTTATTTGTTATTATTATTATTATTATTATTATTATTGTTGTTGTTGTTGTTAATTTTTTAATTTTAATATCTGGGAAATGGCAGATATAACTAAAATTTAATTATAAATTTCATAGTCCTGGTGACTGTGCCCTCTAGTGGACATGTGGGCACACGTCCTCGTTGCAGTGTGATTCAACTTATATTTTGATATGAACTTATATGAACAGTTTAGTGTATTCATTAAGTTTAAATTATTTTCATATATGCCCTCATCTTTCTTGTGTGATATCAACAAACGAATAAGAAAGAAACTTAAAGAAAAATTCGTGACATATCCTAAATGTACTGTACAATATAATCATATCCAATCAGCTTCAAATCTGTTTCGTACTGTTTTCAGTCTCAAATCTCTTCAAATTTACAACAAACATTAACAAATCTCTTCAATTTACAAATAATATCGTCACATCTCTTCAATTTAAGTCTCACATCTCTGCAATTTACAATCAATATTTATATACACATATCTCTTTAATTTGTAGTTAATAGTCTCATATATATATTTCTTTATATATCAGATAATATAAACATGTTTTTAAATGTACAATTAATATAGGATCATATCTCTTTGATATTGTATTTGTCTGGCTGTCTGGGGTAAAACCACGTGACTTCATAGCCCCTGTGAGCACGTGATATAGAAGTCACATGAGCAGGAAATAACCACACAGTGAACCGGGAACGATTATGTACACGCGATTTTAATGTTTTGCTTTACTACTACGTATGTTTGTCAACATTTTGTCTGGTTAGAAACACAGTTTGTATATAGACAGAAAGGGCTGGGACATGTGTAGTTTGTTACCCAGTATGTGAGCTTAGTCATCTGTATCTAAAGTGCTGTTGTGTTATTTGCACTTTTAAGGAAATAGCACTTCTTCTTCAGCCTTGATGGCTGTTCGCTTTCTTCCTCTCAGGCTTTTCTGAGCTGAACAAAATGCAGACAGGAGCAGTAGCACTGCTGTTTGTGTCTTTGTCCGTGTTCAGAACAAACTGTGGTGAGTTCATTTATTATTCAAACTAATTCATAGGCTGCATCAGTGGTATAATAAAGGAATAATTTAGTGGAATAAAAAATGTGAAATGTGCAATTAAAATATACAATATAGGCGATTTGTATGTACAAATGTACAAGTGTGAAATGTTCACTTGAAATATACATAGTATGTGTTTTAAGTAAAGTAAAGTGTAAAATGTTAGTGTGTGTTCCGTGTATCTTGTGTTCAAGCATTTAATTAATGTAAGCATTTAATGTGATATTAACATATACAGCATTTGGCAGACGCCCTTATAGCCCAGAGCAACTTACATTTTTTTTAAACAACTGGGCAATTAAAGGTAGGGTCTCCGATATTTCAGAAATGCTTCAGAAAACTACGTTTGGCTACCAAACAAAACAAAAATCAAAACAAACGTGTAGTCAATGAGCAGAAAGGGGCGGTCTTGTCAATATGCGGCGGAGAGAGTGTTCAGTGCGCATGTGTGACATTAGCAGAAAGCGGTTTTAACATTGACATGGAGGACAAAAGCGAAGAAAGGCTTACGATAAGGCAAGAAGTAGGACGTGTTAATATAGGATCAGCTTTCCAGCGCTGGAGAGAACTGAAGGAGCAGGAAGTTGGACGCATATTCACAGATTGGAGTTTCCCGAGTCAGTAACTCCTGAGCTAAACGCTGTTACTACACAAAACACGGTTGTAGCTGCCTCTCTACATTACTACGATAGAAAAGAGGTGTTATTTGTGTAGCAACAGCGTTTAGCTCAGGAGTTATTGACTCGGGAAACTCCAATCTGTGAATATGCGCACTGAACACTCTCCGCTCATATTGACAAGAGACGCCCCTTTCTGCTCATTGACTACACGTTTGTTTTGATTATTGTTTTGTGGCCAAACGTAGTTTTCTGAAGCATTTCTCAAATGTCGGAGACCCTACATTTAAGGGGAGGGGCCTTTGATCAGGAGCCCAACAATGGCAGCTTGGGGGACCTGGGATTCGAACTCACATCCTCCTGATTTGTAGCCCACCACCTTAACCACTAGGCCCCCACATACTTTAAGCATTTATTCTCATAAATTCTGTAAATTGTTTTTTTTGTTTGTTTGTTTGTTTTTTTTTTTGTCGTGTATTTTATTTAAAAAATGATCATTTTGTGTTAATTTTTTGTTCTGTGATGACGCTTTCTTTCCATTCAATGCTATTAACGCAATGTATGTATTTAAAAGCCGCTCCAACAACATATTGTTGCGGTTAATTTAACTGTGTTTTCAGAATGAGCGGCTGGATTAACTGCAGTAGGGACACTACATTGTCTTCGACGATAAAGACGCAGACATCACAGTCTCCTTCTTAACTGTCAGACACTTATGTGGAAGTCGTCCATCACATGAGTCCGTGATCAAATTAAAAGCGCATGTGATCATCCATGATGCTACTTTATTGCGCTTTTGCTGCCATTAGATTAGGTTCTTATGCAGAGATCAAGAGAAAATTAAGTCGTTATCACGACAGAACAAGAAAGAAAAAAAATATAATAATCGCATGGACTTCTATAGAATAACAGCTGGACATCAACTGGATGCCAACTCCATGTGGTCTTTGAGGACAACAATCTCCTCATCAATACAATATTTGTCAGACTGTATATTTATAATCACACCCTCCAGTGTCACCCAAATGAGGATCTGTTCCCCTTTGAGTCTGGTTCCTCTCAAGGTTTCTTCCTTTACCATTTAAGGGCGTTTTTCACCGCTGCCTGAGTCACCTCAGACGTGCTCATTGGGGATAAATACAAACACATCTAAATATATCTAATATTAATCTTTAATTTTGTATTCTATTAATCTTTATATTATTCTTTATAATAACTTTTTGTTCTATGTTTATGTACTGTAAAGCTGCTTTGAGACAATGTCAATTGTATAAAGTGTTATACAAATACATTTGAATTGAACTATTTGAATTGATCATAACGTATCATTGTATTCACTGATGTCTTTTCAGATGGCGGAGTGTCCTTAAGTGCTCCAGCTGTTGTTGACCTGGAGGAGAAATTCTCCAAAAATATCACCATCAAGGCAAGGTGAGACAAGCTTTGAAATACTGTATATGTTGCCAGTCTGGCTGGTTATTTATTACCTTCATAGAAATATTTATTTTGTTTAAGCATCCTCTGAATTCTGTACTGTATTGTCTTTGTCTTTTGCAGTTCTCCTCTGAATTTTACTGCATACATCTACTTCAACATTACGTATGAGTCAGCAAATTTCTCTTCAATAATTCATCTTCCAGATGTGGTAAGCTCAGCCTGGCATTATGGCACATAAAATGCCTCGTTACTTTTACTTTTAACCACGTTTGCTTGAGTGTTTTTACTCTGCTTGACTCCGCAGGTTGTTTTGCCAGCAAAAAATGTATCCACTGTTTTTGAAGTGCAAGCAAAAAGCGTTGGACAGGTCACTGCTTATCTGTACAGCAACAACACTGACATCCAAAGGTATGCAGTGGATCACTTAACCTATGTCCTCGGTTTGCACTTCAGCACTACAGACCCAAGCCTTTCTGGTTTTTTTTTTCTGAAGGAAAATTCACCCTGAAATGCTTTAAACATGCTTATACAAAAATTTTTGTTATGGTGTGAACCTGTTGGTTAACAGTAAATTTTTTTTATTAATGTAAAAAGTTTTCCTGGTGTTTATTAATATTGCATTTAGATTTAAGGTAAAGTTTTAGATTAGTCCCTTTCCTTTTAAATGATCAGCTATAAAAAAATATCATGCGGATTATTAACCATAAACGAAGACACATGGATAAGTTATTATGAGAATAATTTCCACCAGTCATGTGTCAGTCATTTTGAAGTTAGATTTTTTTTTTATAATTTATTTGTTATAAAGTTTGATGTGCAAGTTGTTCTAAACTGCAGGGAAAATCGTTGACCCCAAATCTGCCTGGTTTGGTGGGGGGTGTTGGGGGAAATCACATTACAATACATCCAATTCAACTATTTCTTTCATAGTATCTGATTAATTTCTCAGTATTCCTCATGTATAGTATCTTGATATATAGTCATATTTTCTATAGCTGATGACAAGAATTATAACTTCCATGCTTAAAATTCTTTTCTCTTTAGATTACAAACTCGAATCAGATTTTTGGTCATCAGAAGCAAAGTTCTTGATGTCATCAACCAAATCATAGGATGGATCTACTTTCTGGCTTGGTCTATTTCCTTCTATCCTCAGGTGTATGAAAACTGGAAAAGAAAAAGGTAGATTTTTTTTTTTTTTTTACAAATATTGAGAATTGAACAAGTGTTCAACTTTATTTGCATAATTTCTGCAATATTCTTCTACAGTGTCGTGGGCCTGAACTTTGATTTTCTCTCACTGAACCTGACTGGATTCATTGCTTATAGTGTATTCAATATAGGCCTTTTTTGGGTACCTTACATAAAGGTAAACACATATTAGACATTGTAACATTATCAGAAATTTCCCCAGGAGCTATTTAATACTTAATAATGAATAATGATATGTATCACCAGGAAGAATTCTTGAAGGATAATCCAAATGGAGTCAATCCAGTGGATGCCAATGATGTGTTTTTCAGTCTCCATGCAGTGGTTCTTACTCTGGTCTACATCGTTCAATGTGCAATATACGAGGTGAGTCCACACCTATTTCTGTTCTATTTTCACATATTGAAAATAGATAAAATAACACATAGTCATGTGAAAAAATTAGGACACCCAATTATATGTTCAGTTCTATATTAAGAAATGTCAACATGTCAATTTCTGGTCTTGTTTTAATTTGTACCTGTAGAAGAAAGTGATGTAATGCAAGTAAATAAAATAAATCAACAACAAATGAGTATTTCAACTAAGGAAAAAGTAAGGACACCCTGTGCACTAATAGCTAGTGTTTCCCCTTTGGCTGAAATAACCTCAGTGAGATTCTTGCACTTTGACATCAACTGTAGCAAGAGCTTGCTGTTGGTCCCGTGATGATATTTCAGGGTTTTTTGGAGACTTCTTTAAGCATCTTACTGTCTGCACTTAGGGTGAATTAGCTTGGACGGCCTGACCTTGCCATGTTGGCAGTTGTTTTTAAATGTTCTCCACTTGTAAATTACTTTCTGGACAGTGGAATGGCTGATTACAAATTTCTTTGAGATCATTTATATCCATTTCCAGACTCATAATCATCAACAATCTTCTTTCTGAAGGCCTCAGAGAGCTTTTTGGAACTCACCATGGTGACACCTCTCACTTTAACAATTAAGAGCAAACCAAACTAAAAGTCTGAGGTTTAAATACAACAAGCCTTCTTCAAAATGCTCTGTAAAAATGTTCTATTCATTTGCACCTGATGTGATACACCTGTACAAATAAATGTAGGGGTGTCCTTACTTTGTCCTTACTATTTTTAAATGACATTTTATAGAGCATTTAAAAAAAGACTTTTATTTGGTTTGATTTGTTTCGTTATATTACTCGAATTTTACAATATTGTTAAAATGAAGATCGAATGCCCATCTTTAACTACTAAAAAAAACCCCAAATGGAGTGTCTTAATTTTTTCACATGACTGTATTATATTGGGTAAAATAACATGTACATTAAGAAGAAATCACAATGTATACGTTTTTAACTTGTTTAGAGAGGAGGCCAAAAGGTGTCTAAGGTGGTCATTTTTTTCTTGGTGGTCGCTTGGACCTTCGCATTTGTCACACTTTTTGTTGCTGTTGCTCAGAAGATCTCCTGGATAACTTACCTGTACTACTTCTCCTACATCAAACTGGGTATAACACTGATTAAATATATCCCTCAGGTATGGCTCGTTTTTGTACTCTTATATAAAGAAAGTGTATAACTTGAACTACAGTCAGGTCTTAATCTGTTGAAGTTCAGAATTTCAGGAGAGTGTGCAAAGCTTTCTAAAAGAATATAATGCAGAAGGAAATGTTGATATCTTCTATGATGTCATGTTACTGATGTGACAGTGTGTTGTAATGTATCTGTACCAGAAATGTGAGTTTTCTTGAGAAAAAAGATCAAAAGTCCACAATGTGTCATGGGCAGGAGCTGATATCAAACAGTTTAATGATTTTAAAGGACATTTTCCACCAGTTGTCTTCACTGCTAAAACGCTCTGATGTCATGCAGCTAAAGATACCACAAGCCTTTGGTGCTTAGACCTGCTAGTCACTGCTTGTATCTATATTTCTGATTTGTTGTTATGTGTTAATTTAACCTGTATTAGGCATACATGAACTATCAGAGACAGAGCACAGAAGGGTGGAGCATTGGCAATGTGTTACTGGATTTAACAGGAGGCAGTTTCAGTGTGCTTCAGATGTTCCTGCAGTCTTATAACAACAGTAAGTACACACACACACGCACACACACAATAAATACTTGTATCTGGACCAGTACGGTAAATATAGAGTTGGACAGAATAATCATCCACTCCTTAGCATACCAGTACTGTGTGTGAGTGCGCGGGAGTGTGTGAGTGCGCGGGAGTGAGTGTACACATGTTTGACTTCACCACAACCAGGATCAATGTCGAGTTTAACTGCGTCCTTCAGCCCTGTATAGATGATGATCAGTGTTTGATGTAGCCAGGATGAAGAATGATAGATACATACAAACAACAATGCATACAAATGATACATATAAAGATCAGATGTGCTGCTGACATACTTCTTTTGCTGCTTGCTAGCTATGGATGGAGGGGAAAAAAACGTACACATACACCAACATTGAGCTCAGGAACATTAATTACACAGTTTAACTCTTCCTGTATTCCTTTTTACAGACCAGTGGAAGCTTATATTCGGAGACCCAACAAAATTTGGATTGGGGATCTTCTCAATATTTTTCGACATCATATTTATGATCCAGCATTACTGCTTGTACCGCAATAAAGGTCCTGTGTATCAGGTAATGAGTGGTGAAGACTAGGGAAGGACTTTTGTTACTGCTCAGGTAAAATGCCTTAAACTTGTAGGACTTTGGACTTACTTCACCAGAGAACAATGATTTTTCTAATCATTTTATAATGCAATTTTATATTTATATTATAAATTCTATGCATAACATTTTAACACAAATCCGAAAGCATTTTAATAATGAGTGATTAGTAGTAGATGGACAAACTTTTATATTCTTTTTCACTAAATGAGAAGTATAATTGCATAGTATGATGTGCCATTTTTTTTGGAAAAAAAAAAGTCTATCTGAATTCAAAGAAATTATGTTTAATGTATAACTTTTTATTTTAATTGATATGGTTTTATTATACATGTTGGTGACCAGGTTTGATTTGTTAACACAATAATTTTCTCTACATACTTACATAAAGAGAGAATCAGGAAGCATCATTGCTGATGTCAGAAAATAAGCTCCACAGCTTACATTACAGATTCAAGTGTGTTCTGACAGCTTCTGCCTGCTGATAAATGTCAGTGGATCTTTGAGCTCGGCTACTGTAGCAGTTAGCTTGCAGCTTAGCTAAGTTACCTCATTACTGATAATACCGATGACAAAAACGACAAAAGACCATTTAACTGTATCCAAATTGTATATATTTTTATGCTTCAAAAATTCCACATTCTGGAGAATTTTCATGATGAAATGTAAATTGTAATTTCATTCAAGCAGATTTCTTTATTATTATTATTATTATTATTATTATTATTTGAATAGAGACTTTTTTTATTAAACAGTTATTGTGTTCATTCCCCTCTTAATTTGTGCTATCAATAAATAAATAAATAAATCAATCAATAAATAAATAGAACAGTTGGGATTGCCATTTTTGTTTGCCACTAACAGGGTGGGTAAATAACATGAATTAATGGCACAATCTTGGATGATTTCACACTTTGACAAGTGATTTTACACTTTAGGAGGTGCAAGAGGGAATGGGGGAAAGAGGGAAAGTACCATAAAGTCAAACCAACATTTTTTTTAAACTAAGGGTTTATAAAAATTAACACATTAATTCATTCAAGATATTTAAATGAATTACACACTTTATAGTTCTAAATCTGCAGTATGTTTTCTGTCACAAATGACACCTTATGTAAAACTTGAAATTTATGAATTGAAATAAATGGGACTTTTATTAAATGTAGCCATTAAGGCATTTTGTCTCAGATATTATTACTCACTAAGATAGTTCATATATGCATGTGTATACATACTTTATGACCAAACCACATGTTTCCATACAAAACAAACTAAAATGAGTATTTTCAGTAAAGAAATAAAGCACAAGTGTTTTGTCTGAAAAGTTTTGTAAAGGTTCTATACCAAAATATTACAAAATGTTTTTAGGATTTAGGAAAGTTTTGAAGTTTGATTATTATTGTTAGTGATAAGATACTGATTCGGTAAAAACCAGAACTATTTCTAAGAAGCTCCATCAACAAAATACTTTATTAAATAAGAATTAAGCTACATTCACACACACACACACACACACACACACACACACACACACACACACACACACACACACACACACACACACACACACACACACACACACACAGTTTTTATCAGTGCAACTCAAAATTGCTAATACTGGTTGTTGTATTAATAATAAGTTGCAAAGTTTATAAGTTAATTCCTAATGAACAAGCCAGAAGTGACGGTTGCAAGGAAAAACTCCCTGAGACGATATGAAGAGGAATCCCTCAGAGGACGAAAACTCTGAAATGAACCTATCCTCATCTGTGTGATACAGGATCTTGTGATTATAAATCATTACCCTGCTGTATCTGTGTTCTATATGGTCAAAAAAGTGCAATTATGTAACCAGGAAATATGTTTTAGTTTTAACCTGAAGTCTGTTTGGTTGAACTGTTCACTGATGAAGACTTTAGGGCATCAGAACTGATCGGGTCGATCCAGAGAGTTTTATCTGATTTATTAATTAGTCCATGGTAGTAATTTAATAATTGCTTTATTGACATAAATCCTACGAGATTTAGTGTAGAGAAAGAAGATGAAGCACTAACATTTCATTACATTTAATTTGACCTTTTTCCAGGGTAAAATCTTTACTTAATTAGTTTCCATGTTTCCCAGATTATAATACTGTAGCTTCAGCTCTCCTGCTAAATTTGAAACATCATCATACACACCTCCAGCCTCCTACACTCGAACTGTGGCTACTGTTTTAATTCTCCTGTTACTCGCAGTAACACATATTTGGTTCGTTTCGTGTCAAGTTATCTGATCGTTCCATATTTATTTGTGGTTTTTTGGTTGATTTTGTTCTTTTCACTTTTCCAGCATCTAAGAATAATATTTTCTTGCCATCCAGTCTCTGCCTTCACCATCTGGAAATATTGATTCAGACCCTGTTGAGTTCATGCATCTTCACACATCTTCTGTTATATTGTACTATATTTTTCTAGACACAATACAGTCAATTTAGGTACACATTTACTGTCATGGACTTCCTGTAAAACTGTCAATATTCTATGACTAGAATGTGTGTACCTTTGAACAGAGGAGAAGGCTGTTGATCTCCTTTTGTAGCCATCAGTACAGTGCTGATAAACCCCCCAAAAATACTCTAATGCATCTAATCCATCTTCGAAGGAAAATCTCTCTCTCTCTCTCTCTCTCTCTCTCTCTCTCTCTCTCTCTCTCTCTCTCTCTCTCTCTCTCTCTCGTCCCTGACATACTGTATAACAACATGAAACATTCTGCTGTAATTCTAGAACGTTAACCTTGTGCCATCAGAATGTATTTTGTTCCCCACCACCGCTCCACTGGTCACTACCTCTCAGGGTACCAGGACAGCACTCATCCCAACAGAGTAAAATTAGCGCTTAACCCTTCTGTTGCATGTGCTTTTCTTACAATATTGCCTCCCAATAGACTTTTTAGGCTGAAGGTATTCTTAGTCTGTGACCTAGTAAATCAGTATCAGGATGTATTTATTGATTCATCGAGTCCTCAAAGCAGTTTTGTAAGTCACTGTGGATAGGAATTTAAATAAAAGGTAAGTATGGTGTTTTCTGTATTATCAGTCCTTTCACGGTTTATATATTCATATTTTTTATATTTTTTCATGCTAAATTTTACTTGCCAGAGACTACTATAATATGTTCACAGACAACTAATCTGGACAGTTGAATATCAGACAAAGACCAAGTGATTAGCCCAAACAGAAGATTGGTTTTCTTCTGTTTTAGCCCATCTACCTCAGTGTTTGACATGCTGTGTGTTGTTAAGTGCTTTTCTGCTCACTGGGGTTATAAAGAGTGGTTATTTGAGTTAATATAGCTTACCTGCCAGTTCACACCAGTCTGGCCCTTTGAAATGGTTCTGTACTGATTCTGAAATGCTCAGGCTGTCTGGCACTAGCAACCACGACACAGACTCCATACCTGGACTATACATTTTTATTTTTTTTATTCTTTTTTATAAGAATTTATACAAGCATGACATTTTGTGCTGATGCATGATTCTGAATCTTATGCTCTGGTTTTCAGAGTCCAAAGAAAAACAGCAAAGCAACAGCAGAGAGCAGTGTGGAGTCAAAATCAGCCACAGCCACTGCTCACAACTTGCTCATCATCAGCTCTCAATTCAGAGAAGAGTTTTCTGTCCAAACATAAGAAAAATACACTCATCTTCCTTCATTTTCTCTCAGTCCGAATGAATTTGACACTTGGACTACTGACATTTGGCCTGTTTTTTCCAGAGCTGTTTCTGTAAAAAAAAAAAAAACACTCTTTATTCCATTTTTAACGTGCCAGTAAGTTTATTTAAACACACAGCTAATTTTAAATGATCATATACACATTCCCTTTAAATGTAGTTATGCTGAGTGGAAAGTAGAAGGTCAGGATATGCATGTCAGGATAAATGATGGTACCATGTCATCAATGCGGTAAACTGCAGCTCAGGGTGAATTTTGATTTCAAAACAGCCTGTGTGTGTGGGTGTGTGTGTGTGTGTGCGTGTTTGTGAGTGTGTGTCTGGTAGATAGTGACAGCAGTTGCAAACAAAAAAAAGCTGCAACTAAGAATTGCTTGCAGGAGAGAGTGGACGTGATGACTAGTGAAGAGCTGGAAAGCCATGTTTACATGTTAAAACAAGTCGCGTGTAAAAACATTTTCGATCAGTACATGTCGATGCACTGGAGCATGACCATAGCCGTGACAGATCTTGGAACATCCTGCTAACATGCCTAAGCCAAATTCAACTTCAAAAGGTCTTAATGGGGTCACTGAATTTTAACCACTTCTGCTCTGTTTTGCGTTGAATTTAGAAACGTTCAGCAGTAACTGCAAATCTGTGGCTTTTCATGTCACTTATGGTCTTTATAGGCAGGAATGCATTTGTGAGGGTGAGGGGTAGATGATCCTTAAGGAAATAAAAGATATGGCAAAACAGAATAATCAGACTAATTTCTGATCATGTTACTAATCTGAATAGATGATGTGATAAAGTTGAAATAGACCTTTTCCAAGAAAAGTCTAGTCACTTTTTCACTCTACAATTGTTTATCTTAAAAACATTTTGTGACTTTGCCATTATAATCCAACCATACATAAAACAGAGCACATTACCACTCTACAGTAAACATTACAGTAAACTCACACTGGGTTGCCAGTTCATTGCCAAACAGAAGCACTTTTGTAAAAGTACAATTACAGACCATGTGCTGGATTATGGATAACATGCATGAAACATATAAAGTGAAACACCATCCCTCATGAACAACAAAAAGAAGCCTTTTATTAAAATACAAAGCCGAGGGTCCATCCATCCATCCATTAAATTTTTTGTACTGTTTATCCAAAACACGGTCGCAGGGAAACTGGAGCTTTTCTCATGGGACTCGGGGACACCCTGGGCAGCGTTCTAACCCACCAGCGGGTACAGTCTCACAGACACTTACACACTGGGGGAGAAAACCAAAGTACATATGAGTCATACAGTACATGGTCCCACCGTTCCGCTTGTCCTTGAACAAAATGAAAGAAAAAAGGAGTAAGTGCCAGGAATCAATACTGCTCTCTCGTCTGGTTTGTGTGTCCTCTTTTCTGACGTAAACTCAAACAACTCCAGTCTGCTGATTGTGGGATTGCACTATTAGAACCCAAATCATCTCATTCAGAGGATGCAAGTTTCCCATGTGATAAAGATGACCCATTCTATTGCTTTTATCCCTGTCCAAGATTCAGATAGCATCATCAATCTGAGAATCTTACTCTTTCAAACACTCTTAAACAGGATAAATTAATCCTAGTTAAATCCAGTCACTTCTGGGATTGCTTTAGTGCTTTCAACTGCTGACATAGAACTGAAGGCATGTATTTATGAAAATGTTTTATAAAAGTCTAAGCATATATCTGAGGGAAAACAAAAAAAAGCACTAATATTTCTTTTTCTCTAATATAACTTATTTCTTTTGACTCCGTCCTATGTGAATTATCTGACAAGATGAATCACAGGAGTCCTTAACATGATTGCGTAATCAAAAGAGTGTTAGCCAAACAGCAATATGTGCCAGATAATGGTGACTCCACACTACTGTCCTGGATTCCACAATACATTACTGCTTTATCTTTCTCAAACCTCCTTCTTTTGGCTACTCCCATGACGACGTCCGCATATTAGATTTGGCACAGGTTTTATGCTGGATGCCCTTTCTGATGCAACCCCTCATTTTTGTCCAGGCTTGGGTCTGGCACTGAGAGTTAATTCTTCAGTGGCTGGGTTAGCTCCCTACCTGTTAAACAAACCCGGGCCACAGCAATGAGCATGAGGGATCCTGACACTGGACCACCAGGGGGCTTTTGTCTCTCTCAAACCATCGTTAAATATTACACAAAATTCACAATTTTACCTCAATTTTAGTCAAAATCATCATTGAACCCAATTTTTCTTTATCAATACAAGCCTGGATTTTCATGTTTCCAAGGATGGTTGAAACTTTTGGTCTAGATTTTGGTTTGGTGTGTGTGTGTGTGTGTGTGTGTGTGTGTGTGTGTGTGTGTGTGTGTGTGTGTGTGTGCGTGTGCGTGTGTGTGTGTGTGTGTGTGTGTGTGTGTGATATAGTTAGAAATTGAGAGCAATTTGATGTGCAATAGCAACTTATTAAACAAAGAATTGCATTCAGATGTGATATTTTTCAGTGAGCTCCTTGACTATTAAACAAAGTCATAAAGAATATGTATTTGTATCAGCACACCAGCAGTAATGTTTGTTTTCTGAGTCAGTTAGTGTATGAATGTTTTTCGTGGTAGTGATTAATTTGCCTCATGCTCAATTTTGCATTCCTCATGTAAGATCCAATAAAGAAAATAATGATTAGGAGAGAATACAAACAAGACTAAAGTCAAGAGATCAGGCTACAGAATGATATTGGGGTAATATCTATATTTTTATATTGTTTTTACTCCTAAAAGTAATTTTAAAAATGCTACAGTATATAAAATGCAGGCTACTGGGGTCAGCTATTAATATTTCAAATTTTGAATAGGTTTGTGGCTTCTTTCAACAAGGTTTGGATAACTGGCAAGATGCAGTAATATGCTTGTAATTTTTTTTTCTTTTCAGCTCAGTTTTCCACATAAATGATGAGTGAGGTTTGGAAGGGCAGCTTCATCTAGGATCTGATGTTTTCCCAACATGGAAATAAAAGTCAAACTATGATTAGTAGAAGTGAGAAATTATGTACACACTGTAAACATACAACACTGTCATATTGTAGTATAAATTCATGTGAAATACCAAAATGAAATATTTTACTGACAGTTTATATACATTTTATGCTCCGTATCAAATCTTTAAAGCATATTACTTAATTCAGGGGTTAACTTTTCATCTAACCAAACATATTATGATATATGGACCATTATGAGTATTGTAAAATTACTTTCATGTGTCTGGCAGGTCCAGCAGTGATTTTAGGAAATATAAGACTAACATGGAATTTCCATTAAGGTTTTAAAGAAAATGTCAGTTTGACAGCTTTTTCGGTTCAAGGCCATTTTTGTACCTTTAAAGATTTGACTTTTTAGTTTTATTTGGCCATATGCATAGATATTTCCAAAAACATGATTTCAGTTTCTAAATTTGATTTAAAATTGTTTGCTCAAGTAAATTTTTACAAACAATATGTTCACATTTTACTCCAATCAAAATGAAATGGAGATTCTTTCATGTCTTTAATCTGAAGTAACACTGAGGCAGAATCCAATCTTAACACTTCACACTTAAGAGGTATAGAGCTGAAGAGTGACGAGTGGGATTTTTGTGCACATACAGAATTACAAACCTGGCCTTGCCCTACTAATCTTTTTAAAAAAAAAAATGCTCTCCATGTTGTCAATTTTGTCAAATCAGGATTTGTTTCACTTATAAAATTGCCAAATAATGTTACCACTCGCATGTCTGCCAGAAGAACACTGTCCATGCTCTGCCTTGTCAGCAAAATATATATCATTCTGATTATTTATTTACACTATGGTGGTACATGCACTTTTCTCCAGGGACATTTTTAGGATATAAGAAAGTTTTGGGTATTTTCTCCTTTGTAGATAAATTGTTATGCTCGTAAAATATGAACTTGAAATCTGTTTGAAATTGTTTTTTTTAATGGACCTGAAAACGTAATATGTTCTTCCTTTGTAGATATTTACTTATTTTATTGCTACATTTAAATGAATTTGATTTAATATTTTCACAATAAGCAATCATATTTTTCTAGAGATAAATATATTCCTATTTACTTAGGGGAAAAAATGTAAAAGTAGATTTTTCCGGTTCCAGTTTAGCTGTTCTCTAAGTTGTTTTTCTCAGTAAGAAATTGTACTTTTTCTTTAAGCAGCAGACACTCACGATACTTGTATATTCCATAAGCAGAAATTACTCAGTGCTCTCATATTTCAGGAGTGACCACATGGTCATAAACACTATGCTTTGTGTTAGTGTGGGCATATTTCTAGATCATATACCTTCTGTAAGCAAAAACGAATTTAAACTTGTCCAATAAATTGACAATGAAGAAATCAGGAAAACATTTAACGACAGTCAGGTTGGCAAATGTTAAAGTGATCAATGTTAAAGAAAACGATTATCACAGCTCTATAAAGCATGATGAATTACTGCGATCGATTTAGAAAATTGGAGTGTTTTGTGGTACATATCGTGTAACATTTTATTTCACAGTTTTCCAAACTGTGCTATTCCTGGCACAATGGGTATGTCAGAATACACACTCTTATGTTTTGGCACTTTCCAAATGTTTATGAATTCCGATAGCTAAAATGAACCTTGTGTACGCTAAGATAACCATGATTTAAAAGCATAAGAATCACATTTGCAAGCGACAGCCACTGCCCAACCACACTCTTGGTTTTCCACTCCACCTCAAAGTAAGCAAAGACGGTGAGCAGTGAAAACAGAGTTGCACATGAGTCACCTAAGTGTCCAAAGTGGTAACTCCAATTACTGACTCCATCATTATGTTTGCAGTATAACCATGGCACTGAATCAAGTCCTGCAGCAGCCTTTTAAAATCTGGAGCCTTCGTGACTAAACTGTGACTCATTAAAGGAGCTGATCCTGTCGAGTAACATATGGATTTTTTGAAGAGGGAGGGCTTCTTGTTTGCCAGCTATACATAATGAAATCTTTTCATGTGCATCTAGGGCCGCCAGGCTAGTGCACGTGTATCACATGTGACAAAAACAATCTCTGGAGTTTAGAATGTTATTAATGTTTTAAGAGCTCAAGCAAAAAATGTGGCTGTAAAAAAAAAGGTTTGAATGTTTCCACACATTAGAAGCCGATTTTCGATGTCTGCCTGCAGGACAAGGCCACAAAACATGGCTCCTATTTAAAACTATAGTGGGTCATCTATGGTGGGAGGCCGCACTGAGATATAAACCTTTTACAAGACAGATTTAGATGAAAAGGCGAAAATTGATTCAGTCAGCTAAAATGCTACGCTGCTATAAGCTTAGCAGATGACAATTCCCATTAATTTTAAAATGACTTTTAATTTAAAAAAATTTAAAGAGACAGTTTCAGCTCCAATAGGCTGGTCCAAGTTGAGCAGCAAACATAAATGTAGAACTTTCCCAACAGATATGTAACCTGTAAGTGCTGTGTTTTCATGACCATATGTACGCATTAGTATTTGTATTGTTTGTATTTTATGAAGTCAATTACACAATAACCCTCAGAACATTACTGAAAATTTACACTAAAAATCCCTTTTTTTTTGTTCACTTGCACATACATACAGTTATATAATCAGCCATTTATATTTTATTATAATTGCCACATCAAACATCAAAATGAAGTAACAATGTGATCTCTGTGACTTTAACCATGACATGAATGATTTGTGTGTTTCAGAAACTGCTGATCTCCTGGAAGTTTATACACACTGAACTTTCTAGAGTTTACTCAGAAAATAGGATCTGAAGTTTGAAACATGATTAGATGAACTGGTGAGAAAGATCAGCAGAGAATGACCAGACTGGTTTGAACGCAAATAATCAATGATTATAACAGTGATGAGCAGAAAAGCATCTCAAGCTTGAGGTGGATGAGCTACAACAGCACAAGAACACGAATCTGAGGCTACCTTTGTCACAGAGTCACCCAATCTGGACAGCTGAAGATTGGAAGAAGAATATTGTCTTTCCCTTAACACTCAACTGTCCAGTTTCTATGTTTAATAACTGTTTTAGGTTTGTTTTCTGTGGGGAAACATTTATTTTGTCACCATCAGAGGTCAAGTTGTAACTGTCAGGATGGAGAGTGTTTCGTTTTCTCGTTAATATGACGGGATAACATGAGGGGAGTTAAAAAATTATTCTAATTAATAACAGAAATTAATTTGTTTCATGGCTGTACCTCAACATTAACCAAAGCTATTAATACGAAAAAGAGTTTCTTCAATTATAAATAGCAATCTTTGGCAAATCGCTGTTGTGTAACAAGAATAAAACACTTCAGGACTCTCATTAAAACTAATTCATTTTTATACGTTTTGCAGAAACATATCACACCACACTGGGTGTCAGCTTGGCAAAATTCATACACTATAACCAATTTATTATTTTAATTTATTTTTTTCTTTTAATTATAGAAAACTACTAAAAGTAATCATTTTTTTCAAAACGTATCTAAAATAAATAGTCACATTAAAGTGAGCCATGCTTCACATTAGAAATCAGCGTAATGCCATTTGCCAGAAACAAAATCGTACACATGTATAGTCTAGGTTCACTGTAGAGTCTAATTTTCTTTCCTTGATCCCTGCGATATTCACACGTAATGACTGAATTCAGTGAAAATAAACATGCAAAGACAGTGGGAGATAATGATAGATGGTGTTTGTGTAGTGGAGATAATATGATATATACAATCCCAAGTAGTTTTTGGACTAAACTGACCTGGATCACTTCCCCGCAGAAGGTAGAATAGGGGTAGGGGGGTGGAGGGAGGACTTGGGCCTAATGGAATGTAGGCTAATGAATTAAAAAACAAAATAAACAAAAAAACATTTAGTTGTTTTCACCCAAGTGCTTGTTCGTACGTATCTAAAATTTGAAGGCACTAACATTCTGTGTATCAGATGTGTTCAGGTTATCACAACAGCCGGAAAAACGCACATCTCACACTGAAAGACAACAGACTCCTGACTCATTTTAGATCAGACTTGTGACGATAAAATAATTCCTTTTTTAAACTAATTGAATTAGTAGATTTCTATTCTGCTGGAAAAAATGGGTTAAAAAAAGGGGCAGAAATCCCGATTACACGGATTAATATGCTGACATAAAAATGAAATGAAACTGATTTGGTGTTTTTTTTTACTTACAGGTCACTCAGCCAACAAAAGATTAAATTGGAACAAGGTTATGAGGTGTTAGATAAATGCAGCGGAGTCGCAAAGTAGCGCTACAATAAATCTCCTTTAAAGGCAAAGAAGTTCAAAGTCTTTAGAAGTATAAATAATGAAAAGAAGTACAAATACTCAAGAGGTGGGTAAGTGGACTTAACTTTCAAATGTGCTTAAAAACTCAGATGTTCTGAGAGCACAAAATCTGCTACACTGCACTTGGGTACGTGTCTATATTGGAGTTTTTCCTCTTCCTTTGTTGAGATACCAAATGACCTGCTTTCCTTAAAAACATGTCAGTTAAGTTGGGAATAATATGTTGGTAGGATGGTGGGATGTGGTAGCCTAGTGTTTAAGGCATTGACTACTGATTGGAAGGTCACTGCTAGGCCACTAAGCAAGGCCCTTTACCCTCAATTGCTCAGTTGTATAAATTGAAATAAATTGTAAGTCACTATGGATAAAAGTGTCTGCTTAATACCAGAAATGTAAAAGGTAAATGTTATTATTATCCTTTAACATTATAATCTGTCATGTTCTATTTAACTTATACCATGTCAATTTGGAAATTTTTATTCATTAAAACTTTCCTAAAGTCAAAATTATATATAAAAAAAATCCAGCAGCTTGTCATGTTACAAAGAAACTGTAACTGTACAATGCAGCATCCTCTCTCTGAAACATGTTCCTTTGGACTGTTACAAAACTGACACTGGAGACTCCTTCCAAAAGTGCTAAATATCAATCTTCTTACGCAAGAATTATCAACAATTATAAAGGTTTGTTTACATGTTATGACCTGTGCAGAGAGAGAAATAGAGAGAAAGAGAGAGACAAAAAGAAAGAAAGACAGAGACAAAGACAGACAGACAGACAGACAGACAGACAGACAGACAGACAGACAGACAGACAGACAGACAGACAGACAGACAGACAGACAGACAGACAGACAGACAGAGAAAGAGGGAGAAAATTTCATGAATCATCAACAGTATTTACCTGAAGAAATTTTCCTTTGAAGATGGATTAGATGCATGGAAAAAAAGATGTGAGCTCTGTTTCAGCCCATGAGCAATTGTTTTTAATCCGTTTATGTGTGCTGTCAATCATACAAGTCCCTGTGTAAGTTGTTAGTTACCACAGGAACTATAACATATTATAACAATAGTGTCAGAGCTGCTGTTATAGAAACCTTATAACCAATCAGAATCCAGAATCCATATATATATATATATATATATATATATATATATATATATATATATATATCTATATATATATATATATATATATCTTTCTATTTCTTTTCTATTGAATATGTGCATGTCTCTACTGTAAAGTGTGGGATGGAAACAAGCTCCTCAACAGACTACAACTGCAAAATGACTCTATACAAAACATATTGTTCTGCTAAAATATCTGCTATCATACTGAGACTGCAGAATTATCATTACTATTTGCACCTCGCTTGCCCACTATACATTTTGCACACTTTTTTTTATCTACAATGAGCATCTACATTTAACTGTATCTGGACATATTCTATCAGTGTAACCTCTGATATTCACATTCATATTCTATCAGTGTAGAAATTTGCTTGATATCATTTACTTTGATATTTGCATTCATTTTCTATGAATACATTCCCTCTAGTAGACTAGTTAAACAAAAATATTTAGAAAAAACTTTAAATCCTTAAAGCTCTGGATAGTTGGTACTGAAAACAGGCGTTAATTACAGTTTTTGGCCTCTGGGGAAAGGATTTTAATCTAATAATGTAAAAATATAATTAATGAATAATAATGAACTTCGAAAAGTACATAAGGCAACAGAAGACACAATAATGCAAAATAAACATAAAGGCATGTTTTAAAGCTTGTACAGTTTATTAAACTGTTATGAGAACATAATGCATGAGACTTTGGCACCAATACATTGAATAATAAATAAATGCTCCTGTTTTATCTGTGAATGCTATGTAAATAAATAAACCATAACTTACTCTGTAATAAATATAGATAAACCTTTATACAGATGCATTGCATCAATGTTTATTGTAGTTGGTCGGCAGGGTCCAACAAAGCCTGGACAAAATGTCTGTAACAAAGTGTCTGTAACTGTTTTCTTTCTCATTAACCGTTTTATGAATACATTTCAGTTTGAAGAAAGTAAACCCTAATGTGTCAGAATGGGGAGTGTTTCAATCAGTACATCCAGTGAACTTAAATAATAATAATATTATATATAAAAAAACACTATTATAACATTTGTTGTGCCTCGGTTATATTGTATCATGCTGCAACGTAGATTAACTGCATGCACAAAATTCACCAGTATCCTGAAGTGTACAGGTTTGGGAATAATCTAAAAATATCAGTGTTATATCTTGGAGTTTTTTTTTTTTTTTTTGCATTGCCAGCTTAGAGTTTAATTAAATAGTTGGAAGATGTTCATGAGGTTTCGAAAAATGAAAAATCATTTCAGGTCATCAAATCTGTTAAATGCATATATTTCAATTTTCTGTTAAAAACAGATCAGATATGGGAATTACTGTGCAGACTAATGTGCATTGAGCTCTTTGTAGTGGAATATTGATCTGCCAGAAATGGTGACATTAATTAGATGGAATTATCTTGTATTTCAAACCCGGAGATAAGAGCTCACGAGATTGCAGATTGCAAAGAGGTATCTTGTCGTTCTAAAGCACTGTTTTTTAAACAATTTTACTAAAGGAGAAACTGTGCCTTTAACACCAAATGTATATGAAGTGCTAGTGAATTTGCTAGCGATGTCCTTTAAGTTTGTAGAATATATATTTAGTAACGAAATGACCTGTCAACTGTTCTGTCCACTTTAGCATTCAGTGTTTGTGGGAGTCTGTTGCAAAGGCACTAAGTGGATTAGAATAGTCTGTTATAGGATTTACAGAAATGGAATGGATTTGGAGAGAGGCTATCTCAGACTCAATCCTCCTGTCCCAGTCTTAACAGGACACCTGCTCCTCGACTGATTTTGCAGTCAAGCACAACTGTCCGATTTAATGCTACATGCGATTTGGAATTGTTCCTTTTTCCATAAAAGTGCCTGTATTTTATCCCGTATTTTATCAATGCATCAGAATGATTTTTTATTTCTCAAATCATGCCTTGGATAAGAAAGAAATCTTACAGCTTGTTATCCCATATATGTGCAAAAGCAGCTTCAGGAAGCACTTTTAATTTCCAGAGAAAATGATATCACTTTTGTGTTGTGTTATGACCTGCACAAATCTGTGCAATTCCTCAGAAGACTTATTATAGGAGACAGATACACAGGATTTTATGAAGCTCTGGGGACAGACTTTGTCCTCATTTACCCAGTGGCACAAAGCTTAAAAGAGCAGTGCTGCCTGTAATATCTCTTTTTCAATATCTACTGTGCAGAAGTTCCAGCAGTATTTTACCGTAGTGTAAGTTAATGTTAAAATGGTATATATTGCTACTTAAAGATCGAGCTGCTATTTTTACAGTAAATCTGAATATCTATCACTACTCTAAGTTTATTACATATTTGTTGTTCTTTTTCTTTACACACAATTTGTTTTTGCTGTTTTTTTGCATCTTAGTCTTGCGAAGTGTGTGTAGTTTGGGGAACATGGTATTAAACGTATGCAAGTAAATGCAAGTATGTCTTCAGCTTATAGGGCAGAGTAGGACTTTTCAGACTGAGCAGATTCCGCGGGGATTGCACTGACATGGCGGTTTAGTGAAAAGAAAATGAATTGATTATTTAAAATCCTGATTTTTTTTGTTAGTCTTACAGTTTACTGGCTGTCTGTTTCATTCCATTTCAAAATCTTGTCCCAGAAAGGCAAAAAAACCCATCATATAACAGCTGGTAAAAATGTTTTTAAGACCAAAACTGTAAGGCTATTCTCTACATGTCAGCCATTTAGCCTGGTCTCTTTCCTTCTTCTTCTTGTACGTCTCACAAACTTCTTCTTGCACCCTTACTTAATTTTTGATGTCATACACAAGCACACTTCAGCGCAGAAACGTCTTGGATGGTGTGGTACTGGCTGTGGTTGTCCAGAAAGGTGATCTCTTCGTATGCTGTGGGCCGGCAGCATGGGCTGTGCCGAGCTCTGTCCATGTTCTCTCGACCCTTCAGCTTTGCTAGCGCCAGGTCGTAGTTACGCCGACTGGCCACACATTTACCGCTGCAGTAGCGGAAAAGAATGACTTCGTCGCTGGTGTAGCCCAAGCCGAGTTGGCTTACTGTCATCTCCTTGTCTCTCAGTGAACATGGCTTGGTGCCCTTCTTAGCCCGCTTAGTTCTTTTGCCCAATTTAGCTTCCCTTTGAGCTTTTCTCTGCATCAGAGTACGGATGACCTGCTTCAATTCGCCCTCTGTAAAACTCTGGAATATGTGCATGACTGGAGTCGGGACAGAAGAAGATGCAGTGAGGACATATATTTTACAAAAGTCTATACAGTTATTACATTTATGCAGCTAAAAGTGATTTTTTTAGCTTGACATGCTCCTCGGCTTCAATGGTTTTATTGAAGTGGTTTTAGTGGTAAATGGTTTTACTTTTCCAATTAACACTAACTAATGTAACTAAAGTGAAATAGGGTATGATTTTCACGTATGTTACTCGAGCTTCATGTCTGGCATTAAATCTGTGCCACCAATGGCATCTTTGAAGTCTGTCAAGAATTTTTGCACATTTCTATTCACATAGCTAATACAGGATGAAAAATAAGTTGTATTAAACACATTTTTATTTCTAAACAAATCAGAATGGGAGGCCTGGCTCAAACCTACATCCACTGTTAACTAGCTGACAGAACAAAAGTGCTAAATGGTCATGCTAAAGCTGAGAAGATACTACAACTAATGTGCTTCATTCATGTTTCGCTGAAATTTGTAACATTTTACTGCATTAAGCACTTTCTTGAACTTAATGGCATGACATATCTGATGAGGAGAAAGAAGATGTCAAGCTGTTTTCAGGGCCAAACAGCTGGAAGAAAATTCCAGTAGCATGTCAGAATATATACAGTATGTCTGATATACTGTATGTAAAACACAATATGGAATAAAAGAGGAGTTCGGAATTCTTTAGGCCCTTACTTTATCTGTTTAAGATTAATACTATGTATAGTCTGGACATGAATATTTTCATTGAAATACTGTATTGGAAAAGAGCTTGTGCTACAATAAACTAAATTTATCTACTGAATTTATTTTAATACGGTTGCATTTTAGTTTGTCATAGTCTCTGTCTCTGTTTGGTTTTGCGCTTGTCTGCATGCATTCATTTGTATTTGTTCGTCTCTATTGTTTATCATCTCCTCTATGTCTCTTAACATTATTTATTTATTTATTTATTTATTTATTTATTTATATTTATATTTGTTTATATCCATGATGTAATTATAGATCTGGTGATACCCGCTGTATTACGAAGTACTGTATTACGAAACAGATTTCTCAGAATCGTAACGTACTTTCGTCACCTCACACATTCTGCTTAGTGTTCTGTTAAGCACGAGAGTTTAAGGACAGCTGGCCAAAGAGCACGCTGAGCCCTTGACGACCCGCTTAGCACAAGTAATTCTCTGATCCTTCCTCTAATCAGATGACTAGCTAGTCTTCTGGATTCTCATGAATCATTGGAGTCTCTGCTGAAATTCTGCAAGTGTGTACATGTGTCTGTGTGTGTTTGTATCATTGACTAAGTCATTTTAAGAAACTTGAACATTAAAAGCAATTGATTAGGAAATCCATTAGACCTTGATTCCAAAACCATTCATATGAAAAGAAAAAAAAAATCTATTTATATTTCATATTCTGTATAAGAAAAATTCAAATGAAACAATGCTTTCTGTCTGACCTCATGACCTCCTGCTTTATTGCATTCCTGCATTGTTGTGTTATTATATCGAGTGCACCAATATAATCAATGCTTTTTATAGAATAGGGAACAAAGCGTTTCATTCTGATATAAAGACTGAGCCTCTGTATAAATCAATGCAATGAAATATAAAGGCTTTTCATTAAGCCAGGAAAAGTATTGCATATTTCCAGTATACTGGGAGAAAAAAGGCTGGAGCTTACATTCAGAGATGACCGAGCTGTCTTCATTTGCTGACCGGACCCTCCGAAATGTCGCCCTGTTCCCAGATGAGGAGTTGTTTGAAGACATTGAAGATGCAGATGATGCAGATGGTGCTGCTGGTGATACTACGGAAGCTGAATGCTCAAAGTGGGGAAGAACATGTGCTTTGGAGGAAGGCAGGATTTTATAGAGGAAGACGGAGAGTGCAGCACCACAGAGCATCAAGACGATGGCAACACACTTCCATAACTTCATCTTAAAATGACTAAGAGCATTGGCACTCTGCAAGAAAAAAACAACAACAAAAACAATTTGCGTCAATGCATCAAATCATTTTTTAATAAACACGATTTGTAAAGAAAGCTCTGCAAATCATTCATAATATCCAATGCTGGTCATAATGCTGAACCCAGTCAAGACAAGTTTATTTCACAAGTTTATTAATGTGTACAATAGATCGTTTATGTGTATGATAATATTTTCTGTTTAAAGAGCTGTAGAGCTTTTATTCATGAACATTTCACTGAACACAAGATGTTCAAGTTGACATTATTTATGCTCCTAATACTGTGTTCACACATACAATGACTCGAGTTGACAAAACGACCAAAGATCATTCATTTTCACTGAGAGCTGGAGACTTGAGTAATAGTGATAATAGTGTCCAGTGACAAAGACAAGTAAAGTATGCAAATATGAAGTGACAACATGAAGGCGACTACTGATGGAAGTGACAATAGAGCACATGCTTCATGTTGTATCATATGATGCATATATACACTGCTGAATTTTATACAGGAGTCAGGTCTCCCTCAATGACAGTTTCATTTTATTGGCAAAAATTTTAGTTGCACCACCCAATAATACAGGTTGTTACTATGGCAACCGGTAGTAGTAACACCAACTGGCGACTTTATTTACCGGAGACTCGCACTGATAAAATCACTGTATGTGTAAACGTAGCATAAGTTCCTGTATAAGTAATTGACGGTGACAAAGCATCTATCTAACTATAAGAACATCTTTTATAATTGTAAATCCTGACCCCACAGAGAACTTTTGCTCTAACTCATTCTCTGAAACGAAGCTTCGAAAACATACAAATCGCTTCGTCATCTTAGACTTACACGCTTTCAGTGAAAAGCAGCGGTTTCTTGCTTACACCACATACCAAACAAATTGCATGTGCACGGGAGTATTTTCCCTGCTGTGAAAAGAGCTTCCTGTAGACAGTTTCATCCTTCAGCAATTTCATTCACAGATGTTATCACAAGTGGTTTTGACATCCGCAGATATTTCACCTCTTTTCTGAAAACTCTCCTCGTCATTTAATACTCACAGATGTGGAGTGTTTGAAGGGATGTGATGTCCCTCGATTGATGGGTCATGTTCAGAGAACCTCCCTGAACATTCGATTTGATCCCTTTTTTAATGTCCTACTAGTTTTGTTTTGGAGTGTTACAGTTCAAACTGGAAATCCAGCACAGGTTCTGGATAAACTATTAGTGTTATACTGGTTATAGGATCCTCTTTTGGGAGTTTGCCAACACACACATGAAAAGTATATTAGTGTGCTTCTTTCATTGATCTACCCAGTTAGTGCACTCTGCAGGGCCTTAAGGGGGTACCTAGGCTTATGGGGGTATTTTTGTTTCATATCTTTATAGTTTTTTTTTCTATTTATCTATGTTGTGTTATCTTACTGTTTCTCATATGCTCCAAACATCCCCAAAGAGCTTTAACAGACAACAATACTTTTTTTTTTCCAGTTATTCCTTTATTCCCCTTATTGTTATTCTAAAATCACCTGAATGGAGTGTTTAGGATTTATTTGGAATTAATTTGTGCCTGAATGTGAGAGACTGAAGACACTTGCAAACATGCAAAACAGTTTTGGAATTCAGGAAAACTAATCTCACAGCTGAGGATTTCTCCAGACCAACAACTTCTCAAAGTGCTTTTCCAGACTTTTGTTTTTTAGTACATTGACTTCAATTAGCATTTGGTTCATAACCAGAAAAACTTCAAAGGAATCAAACATAAGAATCAAAAATAACAGAAAAAAGTGGATAAAGATTTTAAATTCCATGCTTGGAAAAATGAATGGCTTTAAGATATTGTTATTTTACATCCATGAGAATATTGCCTTCAAGTTTTTGGTGTTTGAGGCTATGATCATTTTATTCCACATTACAGTCAAAGATTTAAACAAGCCATCATGCAGACGAATGAATGTTGACATCTAAAATGCCTGGGGTGTATTTATGTATCTGAAACTGTGCTGGAGATTTGATCTGCCTGAAATAAAACCATGGAGGGTTGTAAAAGTTGTAAAAAAAAAAATGTTAAGAGCACTTTGGAGCTCAGAGTACAGAAACCAACCAGTTCATGCACCGTAAAAGACAATTAGTCATTAGACTACATTTGTAGGATGAGGGTCAAAAACATTTGAATGGTAAAATTATCAGGTGTCTCTTTAACATCCGAGCTTCTGCCTCTATTGTGCTACATGGCTTTTAGCGCAGGGAGTGCAATAAAAGATCAGTCACTGATGATGGCAAAAAGCTGAAAAAGGTCAGTCCAGCCATGGATCCAGATTCCAGCTCTTCCTTGAGGATTCCCAGATTTCCCCAAGCCACCTTCATTCTCAGGTAAAGACAAGCTTCATAAATCTGGGCTCTGCTTTAACATGTTTCCATCTAACATCTATATTCCTCTGGCATGTCACAACTCAGTCACTATTGTGTTCAAGAAATAATTTAAATAAAGTAATTCTTTAGAGAGATGGCTGCACGTTTGATGCTTGTATGTTTGTGGTAGCCTAATTGTTAAGGTGTTGGAATACTGATCAGAAGGTTGTGAGTTCAAATCCCAGACCCAACAAGCTGCCACTTCTGGGCCCTTAAAGCCCAGAAACTCCTAACCCTCCATTGCACAGCTGTATAAAACCGAGGTTGAGGGCGTCTGCCAAATGCCTTCAATTTAATGTTTTTTTGTTTATGTCTATTAATAGATAGAAGCGTCTATTTTTCTCACATATACTGTATATTACAGCACAGTGAAAGTCACATACCTTCCAACTTTGGAGGTCAGAGATCAGGGTCAGCCATGATACAGCATACCTAGAACAGTGCTAAAGGGCCCAACTGTGGCAGCCTGGCAATGCTGGAACTTCAACCCCAGTCTTCCAAACAACAACCTATAGCCATAACCACTTGAGACACCACTGCCCTGAATCAAAAGAACTCCCAAGTTGTATGATATGATGCAGTGCTACTATTCATCCTGACATTAGCAGCTATGCCACCACATCTTTCTGAACTGCAATGCCAGTGGTCAAATATCTAAAACAGACAAACAGCCTTGGAAAAATTGCTCTCAGCCCTTTTCTGCACACATGAGCGCACAGATGTCCATAAGTAGCCAATTTTGCTTTCCTTGACTCAGCAACTGTTCTCTTTTCAGGATGCAAACCTCAACCCATTTATATAACTTCAACCCCAAGATGATGATGATGACAATGATGATGATGATGATAATTATTATTATTATTATTATTATTATTATTATTATTATTATTATTATTATTATTATTATTATTATTACCTTGATTAGGGCCAAAGGTGCAGAGCATGAAAATATAAATAGTTTCATTTGATGAATTGATGAACATAGACCTAAAGTAACGGAAATGATCTATTTCGAATGTCACAGTTGTTTAAAATCCAACAATTTTTTTTTGTTGGTCTAAACTGTATTTTCCATTCAAAATCAATATTTCATACCACTGTTGTACCATGTCACTGTTGAACTGTCCACTTGACCATGGCGTCTCTGTGTGTATAATTTTTCATGCATGACTCTTTGTGCCTTCAGTCTTGTCTAAACACTTATCTGACTAATAGGCCTTGTTCTTTACTCATTTCTTTGTTTCAACAGCTACACCGGAAATAGGCTCCAGGTTATTCTCTCTCTGTACATCCTACACTTAACAGCCTCTTTCCTTTATTAGGAAACATGCAATTGTTTACAGAATGCTTCAGAAAAGTCGGCCACTTCCAACTAAACCTAGATCTGCATTTTTCATTACAAAAGAAACTCGAACGTTATGTGTATTTATGGAATATTGAAAACACGACTAAAAATAAAATCAAATTCCTTAGTCGAGTGGGTTCTTAACAATACAAAGACAGACACAATAAGACATTAAGAACTACATTTCCTTAATGCAGGGTTCTCATGCTAGAGGAACAATTGGATATTTACTGTCCTGAAGTATTTGTCAGATCAGACCTACAGTATAGACTTATCATATCCTCACTGATTTTGTAAATTTCAGAAAACAACTCTGCAATCGCTTTCAGTTTGAAATATTTGTGGTGATCAGCAAGACAATATTCTGTGTTTTACAAGCATAAACATTCACTCAGATACATGAACGAACACAAGAAGGGATGGAACAGCTATTTAAAGCTTTAGTGGATTAGAGTTAAGACCGTCCTATTTACTTTGTCAATCATGTGGAACATTAGTTTCTGGAAATTGACATAATGAGGGTGTGAGACTAACATACGGGGAAATAATATAAAAACTGTCATTCCTAGAATTCAGTGTAGCCCATCACGCATGGACAGACACACACACAGACACACGCAGACACACGATACACATCTATCTAGCTTTCATGTTTGCTTTTTTTTGCCATCCTGAATGAATGTGCACGCTTGTTTAAACTTATCTAGGGCTTCCTTGGAAAACTATTCAAATAGTGAATGTTGACATTTTCTACTTTATATAATATAGTTCTTATAATATAGTAATAATAACTTTGCTGCCATGATAACCTTGTGATCAATCAGCCACAAGAGCGTTACTGATATCAGGCAATGATGTTGTAGGAGTGAGGAGGTCTGGGTATTTAGTCCGTGTTGCAGTTCATCCAAAAGATGTTCAGTGGGATTTAAGTCAGGGCTCTGTGCAGGACACCTTAGTTTTTATACTCCCACCTCGACAAACCATGAATTTATAGAGCTTGTTTTGTATACAGGGCCACTGTCATGGGCTGAATTGTTTTTTTTTTTGTGGTACAGTTTGGGAAAAATCACATATTTGACCATTTGACAGCCAGTATTGATTAAGATGTTCAATAAACCAGTGCATTTTTGAAATTGGATGCAAATGTTTTGAAAAGTATATAAAAATAATTCAGATCATTTTGGTGCAATACATGTTTGGTTTCTTAAAGTGGCGTTTTCATATTGAGACAGAAAACCAAATTTTTCTTTTTAAATGTTTTTTTTTCCCCTTAGAATTCTGTCACAGGAAGATCCATTGTTTTTTCCCAGACCATCACACATATTAATAACGGTTCAGATAAAGTATCCTGTCACTTCATCTTTAATTATCATTTATATTGGTTTAGGAAAGGCATTTCTATGTAAAGCATAATACAAAGAACAAAACTGAAGTTCCAGTGCCCCCGGACACTACTGATTATGGAGTACATTGAACTGGCCTGACTCTTCTTGGATTATGTCAGAGAAACCAATCCACATTTATAAACACGGAAGATAAGCAGGGTTGACAAATCATAACATTAATCCTGAAACAACACCATAATAAATGTCCTGTGTATCATCTGTTCACAATGATTTCATACAGTATGTGGAACAGTGCAGTCTTTAAGAAATTACAATACGTCTGACATTCTGTCAGATTTTGTAACTATTTACGCTATCCCAGAGGCATCTTATTACTCCTTATTGCTTGGAAAAAAATGATTCTCCACAAAGCATTCTTCTACTATGACCTCATCATTAATCAAAATGAATAAACATCAAAACGGACCAAACATTACAGTACGTCTTCAGAGATGTTCTACTCAGAAGAACATGTTGAAATGCTTTGGGTGAGTGACAGCATGATCTTTTAAAACTGACAGCTGATCCCTTAGTTCCACCTCATACGGTGTAATCAGTGTAAAATAAATGAATAATAGTCTGTGTTCTCCCTCATCTCCATCATTTTCCCTTGTTCTTGCTTGTTGTACTGAAGATATTTAAGACTTCTGAAGTCATGGTGCTCTTTTCACATCTCCATTCCCAAAGGATCAGCAATAGACACACCATGATTTTCTTTCATCGTGTAACTTCTGTAAAATGCTGATCTGGGAATAGATAATGATCCGATCTTGTTACCAAGAACGGAAAGAAAGCGCTAATCTCGGGGTAATAATTGAGTATTTGAGGTGTCTTCATGATCGTAGGTGAGAATAACGTAAACCATACTGAAACGCTCCAAAACACTAAACTCTGAGTTTATTATATTTTCCAATAATAATATTCATTTCATGCTCATTATGCGTGGTGTAGCTCTGGGATTTTAGCCAATCCTGGACTGTGTTCATCATCATTCTGATGCTAGTCAAACCCTGTATGGAAGTGAATGAAATTAGACAGATGTCTGCCAAACGTAGGGAACTTCTCCTAGTGTTTATAAGCCTTATGATGAATGTTTAGTTCCAAACCCTTGTTTATTTTTTTCCCGCTTTCGCAGCTGCCATATCAGATGTTTACATCTCGTTATATTTGGTCTGTCATAGTATCTGCTTTTACACAGGAAAGGTCAACAAAGTGTGAATGTAAATCATGTATAATTTATGAACTGTACTCTATTTAGTGTTGATAAAGCCGATGAGTCAGAAAAACCTTAATGTAACCTTGCGTCCTTATTTTCATTTCCAGCACCAGCAAACTGCATGGAACACAAGCTGTTATTAATCGGACTTAGAAGAGGAAGTGAGGAAGTATTCACAGGTTCCTAGTGTTTGGGAAGTTAATGTTTACAATTTACAACCACCTTGTTATCAGCTTAGCGTTATTAGTTTTGTTCTTGATTGGCACGTATAATGATATGACTCCTATGTTTTTTTAATGCACTGCAAACAGATAACAACTTACTGTACTGGCATAGACCATACAAGTGTTAATGATTGAATATAAGCACCATTAACACTTTATTTTTACCTTTATTCATTTATTCATAATATAGTTACGATCTAACCTCATACCCCAAACATTACAAGTTTTATATAGTTCCTTCATGAGATATGCAGAATAAAGCAGTAATTATCATTAGAACTCATTGTATTTATGTAATATGGTAACTTAAATATACTTTATGGAATATCTAAAAAGATAAATCTACAAAGGCCCAATACATACAACACTGATGCTGTCGACAGACATCACCCTATCTTTAGCCAGGTGGTCAAAGTAGAGAATAGTGATCACTATTAGTGATCTCATCTTTCAGATCTTTTTGTCTTTGTTCTGTCATCAGCAATTAACTCAGAGTTTAGGCTGTGTAGCCTTGTGTTTATTTTTACACTTCAATAGGACCATAACTCATCCTTTCTGAATCAACAGAAATAGACTTTAATCTGCGCTTAAGGATGGAAATTTCATACTGAATATTCTCAGTACGATCAATCATTATCATCCCTTAATATCCACCTGCTGATCACTTTATTAGGAACAGATATACTGCAGATATCCAATCTAAGCCATTTGTGTAATTAACAGTTAACGTTCACGTCAAACTTTAGAACGGGTTAAAAACGTGATTCCGATGTCTTTGACTGCGATCATTAATGAGCTGGTTTGAGTAATTCAGAGTTTACATAGAGTGATGTAAAAAGCAAAAAAAATAAATTAATTAAAACAATGATAGAATGTTCGACAATTGGACACTGACTGATATAAAACAGCAGATAAGAACAGGCAGACTGGTTTGAGCTGACAGGACGTATACCACAGCTCAAATAAACAATCTTTACAACACTTTCTTTCCATACATAGTGGGCAAAAAAAAAGCATCTCAAGAAGCATAACATGAGAAACCACAAGGATACGCCAACATTGAGCTCCTACTCTTGCAATTATGATGCATGATGTGAACACTAATTGAAGCTCTGCATGTTTTTATGCACTGCTCTGCTGCCACATGATTAACCGATCTGATAATAGCATGAGCAATCAATTCTAAATTGGTGAGTGTGTTTCTATTTGAATTTAAAACATACACGTAATATATGTCCTAATTCATTAATAACTTTTTAGCTGAAAAAAATAAATGACCATTTTGCAAAAAATACCACAGATTTTCTGTAGTTTTCAGGCAAGACGCATCGTGTGACATCATCACAACAGGCATTTAACTGAAGATATCACAGAAAGTAAACACATAATTACTGGTAGGAGTATAAAAGAAGAAACTTATGCTTTCATAAATTTATGTAGTTTTCTGCAAAAAATAAAGCATTTGAGAAAGTATTTGAAGCATTTTTGGCTGCAACATTCACAATGTCTATGAAACATTGTTTATGCACTGGTTTAAGCTTGGCATTCGGACAAATAAATAGAGGTGCTCTCTACGAATATACTGACTGAGGCTGTAAGGCTCACCACACAGGGTTATGACTAATCCCAGCTGGTTTTGTACAGAGTGGCTTTCTCTCTGCCTGTGTGCTACATAACACGCCATGTGTGCTTTCGCAGAAATGCAGAAGGTGACGTGTTTTACACCTGAAGCTGCCCTTGGATATCTACATGGGGGAGTGAGAGTGGGAGTGTCACTGTTTAGTCACAAAGAAAACACTTTGAGCTTTAAGTGTTTTTTTTCCTTTATTTTTTTTTTAAATTCATCAGAATTTCACCAGAGGTTAAAACTATACCACTAATTTCAGCATAGTATCAGTAAATTAAATGCCAAAACACAGATCCCGAAGGTTTGACATTTAGGACCAATGTGGAAAGGTTTTTTTGTGAGCCACGTTTCTCCAGATTACAATTTTTTTCATATGCAGGTCACATACAAAACTTTCTGTTGGATTTACGTCAGCAACGATATATATTGGAATACAATATGCAATTTGAATAATTCTAATAGTCGCTTTATTTTAATTGAAATCTGTTTTCTTCTTCGACTGACATCTTAAGCACCAGCTTAGGAGGCAAAAGAGGATGTGTTCTTACCGTTTGCCCGGCTTATCCAGACTTGTCAGAGTGTCTGGGTTTTTGGTTGACCTCTGGGTAAAAATGGCATTAATCAATATTCCAGCTCTTACACTCGAGAGCAATGTTGTTATTTTGTCCCTTGTTTATTGCTGTCTTGTGCAGGTTTCATTCAGGTGTCTAGAGAGCATTAGCCTCCCAAAGTACAGCATTCTTTCAGCTTCAATGGGTCATCAGACATCCAAGAGCTCAGGGTGTGTAAAAAATCTCCCCAAATCCACATCTTGTTGCTCCTGGGGTCTTTGTCTGACACATTAAGAGTCAGACTTACAGTATAAATAATCTGTAGATTTGAGATAGATGATGTAATAAAAAGGGCAAGTTTTTTTTTTCTTTTTTGCAAGACTGACAAGAAAAAACACAAGGTTTTTTTTTTCTAAAAACTTTTTAAAATGCTATGTACACAATTTATGATTTCTCACCAGACTTCACGTGAAATACAATGCAGAAAGATAAAACGCCTTGGGAAAGTTGTTTATTCCGCAAAAATTCCTTCTCAGTGATTCACTAAAATGAAGAAATAGCTGGTGACTGCACACTTGTTTCTCTCCGACAAAATCTTCTATATAAATCTTCATTTAAAAAAGTCATTTAAAAAGACTCATTAAAAATAACACCCCCAAAAGATCTTCTGCTTCTAGGTGTCTTCACAACCACGTGAAAGGTTGTAATCATTTCCTATCCGCAGCATGGCTAGACCAGTTTCTTGTGTAGTGAACAGACTGGTATGTAAAGATGACTCTCATGCTGGTTTAATGCTGAAGTGCTGCTTGCAGAGGGATGGTTCAGGAGAAGAGATGGGAGGGAGAACGGGGGACACTATGGGGAGTGTTGTAAGAGACACACATGCAGAATAAATAAGCTCCTCCTTTGGGACATTGGGGAGGGAAAAAAAGTTTAATTATAGATTGCTCACTAAAATAAAATCCTATGAAAAAAGATTATGACCAACTTTCCATTATATATATTTATATATATATAACATTAACCCTAACCTTAATCCTTCACTAATAACTATTTTAATAAATAATTCATGCATTTATTTAGTCCTAATTATATTTCCTAATGTGTATTTTTTTTTGTCTTCTTCTTCTTCTTCTTCTTCTTCTTCTTCTTCTTCTTCTTCTTCTTCTTCGTCTTCTTCGTCTTCTTGTTTTGACAATGGGAACCAGCATCATTTTACTTGAATGATTTGTTTTAATTATTTTTTATTATTATTATTTATTCATGACTTCAAGTATCAGGTGTGTTTCCTGCTCAGTTGGAATAGAGACCTTCAGACAAACCCTTCTGTGGGTCATAAAGATTGCATCAACATTGCATACAAAGTCAATTAAAAATATTCGGGGATAAAATTGAAATTTCTCGCTCTCTTGTTTCTTGTCACAGGATCTGTGTACACTGAGCTACACATGGTGCTGGTATTTCACCTTGATTTGTGCGACCAACACTAAAAACTCTGAGCTGATTCTTTAGGAGTAAAAAAGTGTTAACTCCCTAATGTTGTATGTCTGTATTATTGATATGTGTTCACTGTTGAAAATAGCACAACATTTTAAGAATTCACTGTGTGATTTCAGAGTGTTAATCTAGGAGATGATCAGCCCCCTATCAGAGGTAATGAGTTAACGTGATTGTGTACAGCTTGTGTTTTACTGTATATATCCCATGTTAGCCTTAGACCTATAGTCTATACTGTATATAGTTTCAGGGTTATGCTTTGCAACAGTCAGCCCATTTACCATACTCTTAGGACTTTAAAATGAAATTTGTTAAATGGTGAAAAGGTGCCACAGACTTCAGATTCCCAAATATTAAACAAAGAGAGAAAATTTGTGCTTTTTGGTTTTGTGACTAAAGAATACAGTAAATTAGTTACAAATCGCTTATATATACATTACATACTGTATATATTTTGTACAGCATCAGATGGGAATTCAATTCCTTCCTCTATCTTGTGCATGGACTTGAGGCAATGTCTATGAAATCCTGCAGGCACTGTTTTAAGCTTGGATAGCATTCGGACAAATAAATAAAGGTGCTCTCTTATGAATATACTGACTGAGGCTGTAAGGCTCACCATATAGGGTTATGACCAATCCCATCTGGTTTTGTATTGAGTGGCTTTCTCTCCACTTGCCTGCTACAAAACATGCAATGTGTATTTTTGCAGAAATGCAGAAAGTGACGTGTTTTACACCTGAAGCTGCTCTTGGATATTTACAAGGGGGAGTGAGAGTTCTCTCTGTGCATTGTGGGTTTCCTTCAGTTTTCTCCTCCTGTCCTAGACCCCTGCCTTGTGCCCTGAGTCCCCGGGATAGACTTCAGGTTCACTAAGACCCTGTGGTAAAATGCATGCATGGATGGATAGCACGGATGGATTTTCATTCATGGATGTGAAGAATGGATGGATGGATGGACGGACGGATGGATTTTCATTCATGGGTGTCCATGTGTAAAAGCAACGTCTGATATAAGCATGATCTGATCTGCACCCAGCCTCCATCATTAACATACCTTTTCAAAAATTAATCAAACAGGTTTAGACTGACTTTTTCAATATGCTCTTTTGACATAATGAAAGCTGCGTTTAAGCGAATGACATTGAATGTAATTATAACTGATGATCCGTTCCACATTATAGGTGTCACTTAGATGTGGATCAACACATTTGTTTGGTTTCCATAGAGCGATGGAAAAACACTCAGGGCATGGGTTTGAGTCATGTATCTGCAGCAACGTCAAAATTTCTTTTTTGTCTCATAATAATGACCTTGACAGCTGTGAGAAAGATTGTGTTACATCTTGAAAACTTATAATATGCACATACAGTATATGTATTTAAATTGAGCATTAAACGTTAAGTACTGAGTTCAAATAAATAATTAGAGCTAGTCTTTTTATTTCATGCTCATACAAGAAGATTATAGCAAGACCCAACAGGGTTAATAAGAATCCACTGGGGTGCTGAGAAAATTTCTGTTTTGTGTGATTTAAATAGAATCCCAGAATCCGGGCTGAGATTTTTCTCTTGGCATAGCATTCATCGCTAAGGCTTCCCTTGCTTTCTGCTAATGAGAGAGGTTTGTGAAATGATGAACGAAAACCGCAGTCCAAACATCATGTCTGGGGCAGGAAAATCCCAATGTAAAAATGGCAGCTGTGTGAGGAAAATAGAGATTTTCTTACAATCGCACCATTCGATCCGTTTTTGTGGGGTTTATATTTTTGTTATTAAGGTCAGGAGTCTGTAAGGGGACCAGACCATTCTCTGTGTGAATAGTGATTAGATCTTGGCTAAAGACCAAGGATCAGGTAAGTGGGTTTTGAAATGCACTGCTGCGTTCAGATCATGATGAATATAAACATCTCTGAGAGGAAGGAAAAGCCTGCAGCTGTGCTTGGCTGAGAAACTGAGGCCTTACATCTGCTGCGTGTGTAAGAACTTGGTTGGCCATGCTTACACTCATCTTTTAACATGGCATTTTTAAATGTGTATGATTCTGCAAAAATGTAGATCTTTTCTGCCAAATTTGTTTGTATAAAATTAGTCTCACAGTAAATGTTTGCTTTCCTAGAAATTACGTGTGATGGGTTTTGAATGAATGGGTTTTGTCCTCTAATAGAAAAACAAACAATGGTAAATAATGCAGTTGAATTACATTTAAATTCATTGATGAAAGTATAATTTTCACACTATACATGTGTTTTTTAAACTATGTGTAGCACACATATTAAAACATATATTTTCTTACAAAATAAAAGAATCACCTGCTAAAAAATTAATGATCAATGCTTTCAATTGTTACATTGCACACTAAAGCATGGTCTTTATTTAATACTAATGCAATTATAAAACACTAGAAAGACATTCACAATGCACTATTTTTAGCATTAAAAATACAAAACACATTACAAGCATTCAATAATAATTCAACTATTACTTCTACTGTATTTTTAAGTTTAAAAGTGTGGTGTGATGTGACTGAGAGAAAGAGAAAGAGAGAGAGAGTTAAGGTACTATGAAATTACAACAACACAAAAAAATGCAATCAGATAAAACAAATCCTGCAGAACTTGATCTGAAACAGCCTCCTGGGTACGCATAGATTTTAAAGCCTACCGAAGCACATGGAATGACTGAAGTGCTGCTGCATAAAGTGTGCTTTTTTAAAACAATCACATCCATGCTAAGCTTAAACAAACTTTATTTTGTAACTGTAAGTCAGGTAAATTCTGACTTTCTGGTGCATTTGCAGAAATTTGCAGATTATGTTTATTGAACGCAGTACTTTGAGGTTTGAAAAATGCCAATTTTGTAACTATAGTTGTATCTGAAGTACATTTCAATCCCTTAAAATTTTTCAAATCAGTAGTAAGCTCTGGTAGCTAAAGTTAAAATGTTTTGTGCTAGCTGTGGTGCTAGCTATTTGCTAGCTATGTTGATATTACATCATCTGTTAACTGTCCTTAATTCCCACCATGTGTAAAGTGTAACAGCTTATTATCAGTTAAAGTAAGGTTGGTTATAATTTGTATTTATTGTTCTGTTTATTTTTTAAGCAGCAGCTGTCAGTTCTATGGATTACCTGTGCAAACTAGCAGGCTGTTATGTAGCTAGCTAGGATAGCACCTGGGTTTGTGAATAACTTTCATCAGATTATATTGATGTTTTTAATTAAATGATGTAAGATTGTCACTAAGCAGCAGTGCAGCTATCCTGACATGCTAATAGATATAGATCTGGATAAAGGTTCCTAGTCTAATCCTAGTCTAGTCAAGTGAAGAATCTGTGCTCTAAATTAAAATCATATTGTGGGGGAAACTTAATCAAAGTCTCTGTTCTTACTAGAAGCGAAACAGATCAATAATATCAACAACTCACCAAACATGCTAATTTGATTCAAGATCTTTATTTGTCACATACACAGTTTTATAGAGTATACAACCCGCAGCGAAATGAAAACCCGTCTGTTCCTCCTAGACTGTACATGTAAATAAATGTACACTAATTTAAATAAATGCAAAGTCACATAAACAATGTTACAGTTCAGAATGTGCAACATTAAAGAATGGTAAAGTGATATGTTTAATGTGCCGGTGAGTGACATGCAGTGGCATATCAGTAAAATGCAGTGTGCAGAATGTAGTGGAGGAAATGTGTCTTTATGGAATCCTGAGGGATTTGTAAGCTAGACATGTCAAGACAAGGTCTGAGGGAAGAAGCTCCTCCTGAGTCTCTCAGTTGCTTGCTTCACTTAATTGATATTATTCTGAAAATTGGACTCGTAATCATGTGTTGTTAAGGTTTTCACAGCAAAAGGGGTGAATGTTTCTGCAATCGCAGCTTCTTATTGGTAACAAAAAATAGTTCACATTAGTATTAATATTCCCCATTATGAGCTTTGTGGAGATTCAGATAAATTGCTGAAAACATATAAAAGGAGCTGCTGATGTGTTGGTGGTCACTAAACAGATTTCTTCTTTTGTTCCAGCCTTCTTGACACATTTAAAGTATTATACAGGATTAAACACGGTCTCTTATAGAGATTACAAACTACCCTGGCTTTTGTTAAGTAACTAGCATAAAAACACATGAATACATATTTTTTTCCATAACACATTTTTCAGCACTATTGCAATAACCTGGCCCGAGATTTAGTCTACAATGGGACACTCACACAAATCAATCAGAAGAAAAGGCAAAGCATAAAGTGTGCATCTGTCATCATCTCTCCTCAAATGACACACCGCTGTGAAGGTACATGGCTGAAGTGGAGGTTTTCATCTGGGACAGCTTATGGGCTACTACACAATGTTCCACCTTGTCTGTGAAGACAGGCCTTTCAAACAGCATATTATCACTCATGAAGGTCTGCACTGTTCCTTTTAACTATTTTCTGCTGACTATTTTTCTGCATTCCACTTTATTTTTTTTTTGCATGTGTCAGGATGTGTGTAAGACTGATTTTGCAAGTGGCCAGATCTCGGTGTGTGAGAAGTTTGGCTGCAGTGTATTGGATTCCCGTGGCTCAGCACTGTGTAAATTATTCAGTGGTGGGATTCTCGTGGGTTTGGAAGTTTAAGCTCCATCGCATGCCTTAATTTTCACTTGCCACTGCTTGTATAAGAAATGCTTCCCAGCCAAAAGTTCATTTAAACATGGGCATCATTTTTTTTTTATTATTATATAATGATTAGTGGGAATATGTATTCTAAATAGAATTTAATATGAATGTCAATATATATGTTACACTTGTAAGCACTGGTGTAAGTCTGACTTACATTTACATGCAGAAGGTTATTCTTACAAATTGTTTACATTTCTAGAAGACCTTAGTAAATGCATCAAAATCACCAAATTAAGGTTACATTGTTCTGCAGATCTGTTGTGTATGATTGTCAGGTGTGTTATGTAATGCATGTTTTTTTGTGTTCAAGACAGAGGTGTAAAAGGTTTTTCTGAGTGGATTTTTAGAGTGCTGTCTGATATACAAAACACCTTACAACAAACAATAATATTGAATTTATTCCTAGAAGCATTCGTTCAGATGGGGGGGGGGGGGGGTGTACAATAAAGATAGTGCAGAGGTGCACTTGCAGACTCTCAAGGGGATCGTGAAGCTGAACACGAATTAGTTTTTATGCCCAACCCCCTCTAAATGAATGTGATTTCATGTTATTCATTCAAATACACAATGTGAATCAATGCTTATTATATTTAGATTTCCATACCCTCTTTCGATTAAAAGCTTTGCTTAAGTTAACCAGGCTTGTTGATCTCTAACCATACGATACAAGACAGTTTTATTTTCTGCCATACACACATTACAATCTGATATAATGCTATAAACTAATCAATGACTAGCACAACGTTTACCAGCAGCCATAATAAATAACAGGACTAGCACTGTGGCTTCCTATGCTTACTTGTGAAAGCGAGTCGAAACAGCTAATCAATTAAGGAAGTAAGTCAAGGAGAAAGTCCACATCAGCTGCATTATAGCTGCCGACTCATTAGAATGGGAGAAGTCAGGAGTCACGCTACTGGATCGATACGATGTACAAAAGTCAGCTGATTATTTTATACAGAAGCCAATACATCAGGACTCCTTTAGCAAAATGGAGATTCAAAGACTGAAAGGAAACTTGCTGTAGGCTGTGAGGCAAAGCTTCCTTCCAGATTTATCAGAACATTTTCTTTATATTAGAAGACATTTTAATTCTCCAGTTGAAAAAAAAAAGGTTAGAGAGAAATCAACACAGGGATCACCAATACAGGGTTTATCAGAAGCAGAATCTCCCGAGGAAGCTATTTTAAATAAGCTTTTTTTTTTATAGCTCACGCATTATGTTTATACAATACACTCAGGGTTAATAATCAGCGTTAATAATTTTTAGCTTTGGGCTGTAAGGTGGTGCAGTGGGCAGCATCAACACCTCACAGTTCCTATAGGTTCAATCCAGAGCTCAGGTTTCTGACTTTGCTGCATGTTCTCCACATGTTCATATTCTTCTGATTGTCCAAAAACATGTTCCTAGGTGGATTGTTGTACATCATAAATTACCCACAGGTGTGAACATATATGGGTAAGGTGCCCAGTGATGGACTGCTGATTTCTTCTGCATTGTGGCCATTGTTAATGACATTGTCTGTCGATCTACCATGACCCCGATCAGGATAAAGAGGTACCTGAAGAAAAGGTAATACATATAATCTTTAAGGGATTCATCCAGAACGATGCAAAGACCAGGGTTCAAGATTTTTTTTCCTAAGAATTCTGAGAAAATTCTGAGAAGAATTCTGAGGCCTCACATATTTTTTTTTCCAATCCAAAACCAATTGAATTTGCTCAACTGAATCGTATTTCATTGAGACTACAGCAACTTCAGGAAAATGTTGACAGGATGGCTACACAGACAGCCAGACAGAACATTTAATACAGCAATGCACAGCTCAGAGTCCAAAACAGTTTGGAGATATTTTCCAGCGCAAACACACCTGTTTCAACTCATCATTTATTAAATGAGGCTTCGTGGAAAAATTGAAAACAGATTCATATCGTGGGCGATATTTCATTATAAACCTCCAGTTGTTCCTAGGAAGAGGCCAACACAATATAAATCCCTGATATGGACAGATAGGCCATATAAATATCAGCACTTTATTTCTTATAAACTGTGACAGACTTCATTTATTTCCTTACACATTACTTCTAATCAGTGACATTAAATATTTTAACACTGGTTAAAGAAGTCATAATTTAGACCAAAAAGAATTGACTGATTCAACCGAAATGGACCATAAACCATTATATTATAATAATTGAAACTTGTATAATAGATTTGGTAAGCAGCTCACTGAATGCTGATTTGCAGATACTGTACGTTCATGAAATGAAACCTATGATTAATCATCACCATCACAATGAATTACTTCGTTACTCCAAGTAGTTCAACTTAGGTTGCATCACCTTAGCTATATGTTATTCTACACAGAAAGCCATAAAACACAAGTCATCTCTACAAATCGGCCCTCCTTCTGCAGCTGAGGAAGCAATGTAAACAACTAACAGCTGTTTCTTGTGTTCAATTAATTCTCTGTAAATGTTGCAGTAATTGCCTGTAAATATGGTCTAGTGAGTTCAATGGCATGGCAATAAAAATCTAGCACCTTGGCAATTTCTCAAAATGGCTTATAATAGAGCCGAGGCTCTGTTCAGAGTAGAGATCTGAAGAGAGCTGCTTGGAAGCAGTAGAGCGGTCCAAGTTTTCAGCAAATGCAAGACCAAGTGCACGCCAGACCACCCTGAAATGAATGTGTTCATATGCATGGAATGATTGTAGGATTAGACTTAGGTGTTAAAATGTAAATAACCTTATAACATGATGGAATCACAGAATCCTTATGCTTTACATTTAGATCTAAGATTTGGCAGAATTAATTTCATTTCATTTTTCATTTCATGTGTACATACACAGGGCTAAAACTCTTGGGATTTAAACTCACAAACTTCCAGTCCATTGCCCTTAACAAAGCATACGAAGATAAAGTGATGGGTTTTATAGTATATACCTGAATGCACAGCTGTTCTTTTACTGTTGAAAATGTATGCACTGAAAGTTGCACTCTGCAGGTTAAAAAGAAGTATGCATCAGTGTTGACGAACATCTCCACCTTGTGGCCAAGATAAGGAATAATCATATTAAAATTGTGATTAAAAACAAACAAACAAAAAAAAATTCTCTAAAATAAACTCTGACTTCAATCAGCACATTGACCCAACTAGCCAAATCAATTATTCAACATACATTTTCTTCCAATTCATAAAGATTTATTCAAGCAATATACAATATGAACATAACAATAGTTAAGGTTTTACAGTCTGGGTTCAGTATATAACCTCCAGCCCTCTTTCTTCCCAACTTTAGTGAGCATGGCAACAATTCCCAGTCCCAGACAAGCAGTTGTGCCCGTCATAACACTGTGAGCTGTACAGCAGACAGGAAAAAAATAAACACAGCACATTAGACACGTTTTATCTTACTCTTACTGGACATCATGAACTAAGACCATGACTCTTAAATAAACAATATATTTTATTTACTCACTTCGAGCCCCAAGAAAGGCTCCTGATGCACATCCACCGATGAAGTAGTTGGTGGGATCATCAGGTGCATCTCTCACATGCGCACTCAGACAAGTAGTGATTCCGAATATAGCTCCCAGAGATGCTAAAAATGTCACAAACAGGTCACAAAGACTCAGTTCAACTTAAGCACCACTATCATTTCAATTTAAATTGTGCGTTACTTACCCATCGTGACTGTGCCATTTGCTGCCCTGGTCAATGCCTCAAGTGAGGTTTCTGGCTGGACTAGCACAATATGATATGCTGAGCCAACCAGCCCTGAAGAAAAAACAATTATTATACAATCATATAAAGCATTCATTTTAAGACGAATTATTGTAAAGCAATCGTTTTTTTTTTTTTTTTTTTGCAGAACCTCAAACTGATTTGCTGTAATAAACTTTAACCGGTTTATGTTTATTGTTGTATTGTGTAGTTATTTTATGTAGAATACCCACTTGCATGTATGAATCCATTTATATATGGAAGACTACCAGAGTGGGTCACTGTGCTTTATTAGCCAGAATGTCTAAAAGGGCATAATTTTTAAATACAGTGCAGATATTTTCTAGGCCACTTAAACAGACAAACCTGGCTTTTCGTGAGAGTAAGGGATCAAGGAGAAAGGTAACGTTTAAAGATAGAGAAGTAAAGTTTGGGTTTAAAGACAGGTGTAAAAGATAAAGAAAGCTGAGGTTAAGTAAGAGACATAGGAGTGAGATTTAAGCTAAAACACAGGTGTAAGAGAGGGTTTAAATGTAGAGGAACTAGTTTGGGGTTTAACAATAGGAGCAAAAGAGAAGAATGTTTCTGGACATGACTAAAGTATAGATGAGTATGCTGGGGATTTACGTAGAAAAACACGGGCTGTACATAAAGCGTTATTTAATTTAAATATAACATCAGTTCTGATATGAAGAGTAGGCTAGCTAGTTATCTGGTTAGCTAGGTTGCTAGCATGCTAATGCTAGCTAGAGTTCTTCCGTTCCACTAGACCCCAATTATGAAAAGGAAACCAACTGAAACACAGCAGCAAAGATGTCCAAGGTGCTCACCAAGAGCGGTGCCCAGCTTGGTGGTAATCCATGTTTTCTCCACACAGTCTTTCCCCTCTTCGAGGTCCCAGTAACCCATTATGGACGAAACAAGGGCACATTACACTCTCGCGAGACTTCAGGAGTACGAGAAGACAGCGCGAGACTGAGTTTATCCTTCTTTTAGTTTTGCTTATTAGCGCCCTCTTTAGGACACTTTGGTAACAGCATGTGGATATTTGTGGCTATAAAAAGATTTCCTCTTCTTCTGCTGATCACTGTTCTTCTGCAGATCACTGTTAAATTGTAGCTATTCTTTTCTCGACACTTTTGCATGACATTGCATCTTTCATTTACTTCGTGTATTTATTGCATGAAAGGAAAACGTGATACTCATATAGACAGAGAATCCAACAAACATTCATCTGCATTTTCCCAAGAAACTTAAAGTACCCATCCAAAATATAACTTATATATCTTCTAATAAGTGACTTGTGCTATAATTTAACCTCTTTGTAACAGGAGTGTCAATGACACCCATTGGGTCAGAGAATAAATAAAAAATGATCACTCAAGGTAAATCAGTAATATTTAATAAGTATAAAGATTATTGAGTGAATTTTTTTTAAATAACCCCAAACTACAGATGAAGACAATTTACTGAATAAATGTTACGTACATCTTTAGTAATTCCTCAACAACCCCAAATGTATTGTCCACATCAGAGCTATACAATCTATTTGTTGTCTAACAATGTATATTTTTAAGTTTCTGGAAAAAAAAGAGTATTTTGCTTATAAAAAGAGAATAGGTCCTGCTGCTTCCCATAGTAAACATATAATGTGCATAATTACATACACAATTCTGAAATACCTGATTGGAAAAATACATATACTAAATAAAAGGAAAAATAAAAAAATAAAACCCAGGACATTTGGACACTGTGGAAAATTAATCTCTCTCTCTCTCTCTCTCTCTCTCTCTCTCTCTCTCACCCACTCACACACACACACACACACACACACACACACACACACACACACACACACACACACACACACACACACACACACACACACACACAAACAATGTTGGCTAATACCAAATAACAATTTGGTACACACAGTGGGTTAAATTGGGTAATTTACAATGCTATTTATTTATTTATTTATTTATTTATTTATTTATTTATTTATTTAATAATTATTTAATGTACTTATTTAGCTGGGCTTTTGGCCCTTTACTTCCGGGGCGGAGCACCCACAGGTTGCTTGGCTTTCAGTGAATCAAATCAGTGAGTCAGTAAATCATTCAGTTCACCAATAAGAGCCGACTCTTACAGCTTGGAAGCGGTGTTTTTGCCATAATCCAAAAAAAAAATCTAAGATAGATAGATAGATGCCATTTATTAGCCATTTATTCTACATAGATACATGAAGACACTCATATGCTGTTTAAACAGACAAAGAAAAACCTATTTAATTATCAAAAGAAACACCACATGTCACCACGAATGCAGCAGTTACTAAACATGAATTGAGGTGATGTGTCCATTTTTTCTTAAATGCATACACTACACGAGTAAAGGGGAAAAACTGCACATATGTGCGAATCGGTTCACTACGATCATCTAAAAGATCCTGTTCAAAGAGTTGACTCGTCGTCAAACGACACATCAATAGCTTTTTGCGAAGTTGCCGAAGCTAACGATTGTGAGAGTGAAAAATAAGAGCAAACAATAGCAAGCTATATCATTGTCAGTTATTTTAAAAGATTGTACAATAACATTTGGTATTTGTAGAATAGTCTTCTTGTCGCCAAGGCTTGCGAGTAGACAGGAGGTGAAGCTGTAACGTTCATTAGTAGCATCAATGCTTCAAGACGAGACTGAAAGGCTAAAATATAGGTAGCTATTAGTTAGCTAGGCTTGCTATGCTAAAGTCACCGCTTAGTGCCAATGAAGCTGAAGCAATTGCTCGGACAGCTCTTGTGCATGTGACTCAGCTAACAGCAGGCTGCTAATCGGGGAGGACTGAAACGGGTAAGTACTTATATAGGTTAAAGGATAGACAGCTAGGTCCTGTACCATCTGTCAACAACCGAGACCTGCATCACTGATGATGTATGTGTATGCGCTCCTGCCGGCCAGTCACGTCTATAATACATGCTGTTCGAATGATATAAATTCTGTTAATACGTCCTGATAGGTTTGTTGACATGTCGTCTCCATCACCGGTACAAATAAGGGAGGCAAACGCGCATCTTGCAGCTCTGCACAGACGAGTCGCAGACCTGGAGCAGAAACTCGAGGCAGCTGAGAACACATTGAGGGAGCAGGCTGAGAGTCTGATCAGAAAAGACGAACAACTCAGGACATCTATACAGGAAATAACGGAGAACAAGGACAGGTAAACGACAAATATCCAGTGCATATCATAATGCCTGCAGTGATCTTGGAGCTCTATCGATGGTGAAGATTTTACTATAATTTTCTATTTATTTATTTAGTTAGTTAGTTAGTTAGTTAGTTATTTTTACTAATTATACGTTCACACACATTATATATTTATTTGTACTATGAAGTCGTTCATTTCCTACTATTGGTTGCCATAGTAATAAGGTTGATCATTTATTTGATCGTTGGTGTTTGAATATATATTCAGTGTATATATGCATCACATCATATGAAAGAGAAGCAGCGTGAGCACTACGGTCACTTCACTCTCATTCTGCATCGAGTCACTCCAGAACTACATTAAGTTCACTTTTCTCAACTTTACATTCACATTACTGGACATGCCCACAACTGGTACCCAAAGATGGCTGTTGCTCATTTCACCAGAAGTCTCCAGCTTTTATGAGATCCTTCCTTTTAATATTAATGATCTCTGGTCACAATGTATGAACGTTTCATAACCCCTTTGCTCTGTTAGCAACCAACCTGTATTTAGAGTTACAGTTAAGACACATAACCTTTTTTTATGGCAAAGGATATATATATATATATATATGTGTGTGTGTGTGTGTGTGTGTGTGTGTGTGTGTGTGATATTAGCAAGTATTTAGTATTGTAATCACATTTGGTTGGTGTTAATTGATATTTCACCATTGTAATCAAGTAGCCTTTTTTCCATTCTATTTTTCAAGGGAGATTTCCTACCTCCATCAGAAGCTTTGTCAGTCAGAGGAATCAATTCAGAAACTTCAGCACATGGTGAAGGAGAAAGATTCTCTGATTGGGCAGTTGCAGCACCGCTGCCAGCTGTTAGACAACATCTGCAAAAGCCGTCCTCTTTTAGACAGCATGCTGGCCCAGATGGCTGAAGCTGAGAGAATGGGGCCTGTTATTGACTTGGTAAATGCCACAGCAGACACTTCACTCACAGATGGAGAGTCCAACTGCAGCCCCTGTGGCATCTCCAATCACAAAGACTTTTCACTCAGCGAGGATGACATGGACGATCCAGAGCTAGAGGGCGTGATGTTTGGAACAACAGTATGAGATGAAGAATGGATCTATTATGTTTCTCTAGTCTGTATCTTTGGTAGAGCAAATGTGGAACTTTGTCCACTATGAGACCCAGATTTTACTAATACTTTCCATCCAGATGCCTGGGTATGATTCTGCAAGCTGTTCCGGTTATGTTATTACAGTAAAGTTGGATTAAATGTAATGGCCTAAAACAAAAATTCAAAAAGGTTTTAACCCCATATCCACTTATTTCTAAACTTTTTCATTTTGGAATTTGACCACCATAAAATATTTAAACATGCAAGGTCAATCTTTTTTTTGTCTTAAACATCATTCAGTGAGGCAAGAAAATGAGAAGCCTCACCCTTATACATTTTAAGACAAAAGCAGTTGTTACTGAGTAAATACAAATGTTACTCGTACATTAAGTTGCGTCATTCAAACAAAAATTGTATGTATGTATTAGTTGCCAGTAACATCACAATTTGTAAATGTTCTTTTCTTAATTTAGTTGTTATTCCTTCGTCATCCCCTTAGTAGCATTAATTTTCAGGTCAGATCCAAATATAAATTAATTTAATGCAATTATGCAACGCAAGCATTATTTGGCGAGAAAAAAAAGAATGGTTCTAGTTTATCGGCTTGTTGGATGTTTTGTCTTCTTATTCAAGTGGGTAACTGTTGCACATGTTCTAGTCATCAACTGTCCTATCTGGAACACTACAGCTAGAAAAAGAAACTGTTAAAATATCTTACTGTTTTATGCAATGGTGAAGTGTGCTACTGCATCATGGCACAGTGCTTGTGTATCAGGGCATGTGTGTGTGTTACCTTTTTATTTTCTACAGAGTCGATTGGTGCCTCAGATGTGATCATTTGGTCTATGGAATTATTTATTCTACATTAATAAACTATTTTGCTAATCTATATTGGCTTATACAGTGCTATTTTGGTAAATCAGACATTCTTTGTGGTGTTAAGAAGTCACCATATATAGGTTTTTGTACCAAAATCAAAGCTAAATGTGTTATATGAAACTCTTTCTGGTAATGTTTAGAACATAGTCAAGTGATGTTTTAAGTAATTATTTCACACCACCTACCAATTACAAAGATAACCTTTATTTAATGTGTTTAATTTAATACAAAAACAATTACCCTAACGGGATTTTTTGTTTTTTAAATCATGGACATAAGTACTGACAATATTTATTGAAACACACAAAAAAAAAATAAGTTTTGCACTGGATATCACCCCTCAAACTCATTTCAGAGATCCACCAGTGAATCACTGTGGAAGCAGTACCTTCCCTCTACCAATGCAGTTGTGGAAACCTTTTGTACCATCAGGGCCCAATGGCTGGCGCACCACTAGCAAACTGATAGTGCCCTTTATCGGTTCTGGGGGCAATGGACAACCTTTCTCTGGATAAAAAGCCTGTGCAGCATTTTTGCGCCGTTGGACCCATGGACTCCCTCCATACCCAGTGCAATCCTGCAAGAAATCCCCTGAGCAATTGCTTCTATGGTATGAGGAATAACAGGTGGAAGTTGGAGTACTGCTTAATGGAGAAGTGGCTAGTGGTGAAGCAGCATGACCTCCAGGAAAAAGCTTGTGTGGCAAGAGAGGACTGCCTACCGGGCTGCTCAGAGGGTTTCGATAAGGGTCAGAATGAGAAGTGGAAATTCGTGGGATGCCCAGGGGACTACCATACTGAGCCTGAGGACGCGAAACTCTACGGTTAGGACGTGGTGAGGCTGGAGTGAAGTCTGACTCTGAGGAACTGTACAAAACTGAATCTTCCAGGCAGTAGAAGTCTTTTTTGGACTTCCGGTTTCTCCTTGTAGTGAAGTCGTTATCAATGTTCTCCTCTGACTCCAACTCTGCTCGGCCCTGAATGCTCCCTTGCTTCCGTGTTCCCTGGCTCCCTAGGAGTACCACGTGGATACCGTTCCCACCCTGTGCCTGCTCCTGGGCTTTCAGAATATCATATGCCTTGCGCACACCATCCAAGTACTCATATTCAATGACAGCACAAAGTTTTCGCCCAAGCTCAGCATGTTTTTTCGCATAGCGTTTAAGCTCAGCAGGAATTTCTTTTCCTGGGCGGAGTATACGAAGAGAAGTGATTGCACCATGTGAACCAAACATGTACATAGCAGTCTCCATGATCCCTTGCTGATCAGATCTAGATGACCCACTTTCCTCGAATTTGGTAGAACCATCGCCGGCCAGGAAGTTCCAGACAAGCAGCAGCTTAGTGGTAGGGAGGCAGAGCAGGTGGTCAGGGATTGGTGTTCTCCGTCGTACCTTGTTTCCCATCTCATTCACCTCCAGGTGCTGAGAAGTTTGGGCAGCAGCCAGAGTAGTGCGCCAATCACGCGTCAGTTCTCGTATCTGCCAAAGAAAGAAGGTGAATCAAGCTGGCTGAGAAGGTTGTCACTAATTCGTCATAGAGAATGTCCAGTCAGCATGATTTGCTACATCGTCAAAAAGGTAAAATAAAAAAAAAAAAGCCTCATGGACTCTTAACTTCCTTTGAAGAGTTTTAACTTGGAACCATAACTAATAAGCAAACACACTGCAATCAAGTTCTAACTAAAAGATTTGAGGGTACTATTAATTATTGTTTTTCTTCAGGCCTTAATGATTCAGACTCACCTTTTTGAATGAGGTCAACAACTTCAGGCTGACATAACCCATCTTGTTTCTCTGGACATGTTTTAACAGGAAAGCATCAGCCTCAAGATTCTCATCTGAGAGGTAGTTCTCAAGCTGGGCAGCTATTTTGCACGTCAGTTCAGTTGGCGGTGGAGTCCAAACCTCACCCTCACACCCTTCGTCTTCAAACACATCAGTCAGTTCAACAGAGCTCCTGCAACCCAATGTTCATTTGTGGATTGAATACACACCAATTGGTTGGTATATAGGTTTATTATTTAAAAACCTTACCATCAAAATTGCTAAAGAACATAAGTATTACATAATATGAATAAATTGATGCCTTACCCATCCAAACTATCACATAACCCATCGTCAGTGTAGTAGGATAAACCTTTCAAGAGCACACTGTCTTTACTATGAAAGCTGTCAGGGGAAGACATACTAAAGACTCAGGAGATTTTCATTCATAATACACGTTTTTGACACAAAAAAAAAACCCAAGTGGCCTATCAAAGATTTGAGATTGGGTTGCAACAGGCTTAACTATTAACTGATGCTGAAATAAGCACAGATGAGTTTTCTAGCTTGCCTCCTCTGGCTGCTCCTCCTGTATCTCAGCAGGAAACCTGAAGCCAGGTGAAGCGCTTTAGATCTTTAAATGTGCCTACGTCAGAATTGCTAGAAAGCGCCTATTGGGCAATACACAGAGCGACGTTAATAAGAGTGTCTCTGGGAATTCGGCTCTTTTCAGTGAGTCGAATCATTTGTCTGAACTTTCGGCTCCGAGTTGACTCCTATACAGAGTAAAATTTTGCGATATTATGTCCGGTGATTGTTCATCTTTGTTCATCTAATTTAGTCTGAATGTATTCATTTAAATTTTATTCTAAATTAAAACGAGCAAAATAACCACTTTGCATTGTGTACACTTTATTTTCAATATTGAAACGTCAATATTGAAACAGGTCTCTTTCTTTAAATCAGCAATGCTCTACAAATATCAGCAAGCACGCATATGCTTTATTAAAAAGATTTACTTCTATCTATTCTGATGGAATAGCAGCTATCGCACCCTATAGCTGAACCCTATAAGAACCGACTCAAGGAGCCGACTCGTTCACAAACACAATAAAGTGAAAGGGTAAAAAAAGTGAACAGGTTAATTTTCAGCACATACAGCTACAGAAGCCCGATATATTAAAGTAGGCTACTTTTAAATGCGTGCAATCCTTTGCATGTTTCTAAATACATCATTCAGACCTAATATAGTTCTAAGTGTTTTTGTCAGTGGTTATTGGAGGTGTCGTGTTTAAGCCATGGCTGCCTTTTAGTTGTATGTAGTTGTGCGTATTCCAACTCCAGGGGTTCGGCAGAAGACAATAGTGGCAGCACGACCACTGTCTTAGCATGAGGGGATAAACGTCGGGCCTATTTTCCCATCCGCTGTCCATGCAAAGTGTTTCCTGTTTATTACGTTTTCATGGAGGAGTCAAATAAGCGTTGCTCAATTATGTAACCCACTGACTAAAGAGCCAGTCTGCAGCTCTTTGTGGATCAGTAACACACCTACATACAAAAAGAGAGGGAGGCTATTTACAGCTCTTTGTAGACCACAAATACACCTACATGGACAAAGACAGAGCGTCATAATAATAAATGAAATATCTAGATAATTAATTAAATGTTTGTTTTTTTATTTATACATCCCGTGCTTATTATTCATTTCCCAAAAACATTACATAGATGAGCATAGGTAGCCAAGTGGTTAAGGTGTTGGACTACTGACCAGCGGTTCATGAGTTCATGTCCACCAAGCTGCTACCGATGGGCCCCTGAGCAAGGCCCTTAACGCTCAGTTGCTCAGATGTACAAATTGAAAGTCAATCTGGATGTCTGCTAAATGCCAGAAAAATAAAATGATTCTGATGAAATTTCTTTTCCTCCAGATGGCACTAGCCGACTAAAATATCAAACGCTTAAAAAAGAAATCTCTTTAATTGTAAATGATATTTAATTGTAAATCTTGTATCACCGTTACCTTACCACGTATATAATGCATTATTTTAATATATACTACATGTTATATTAAAATTTATTCCATATTTTTATATCTTTTTTAAACTAAAATATGAAATAAAATGGTTTGTTGTATGGAAGGATGCAGTTACACGTTTTAACCGCCAGGTGGTAAAAGCTGACCATGGACTGCACTAGTTGTGCAACGGTATTAAAGAATTAGGACTGATCTCCCTGACACCCATGTACTCGTCCACTAAGGGGCGTCAGGGGTCTAGTCATTTTATTTTGCTAACGCCGTAAAGGCGTTCTTTTAGTGCGTGTGTGCGTGTCCAAGACGTGGCTAAAGGCTATGGCTAAAACATAGTATATGCATGAATCATGTGCGCTTTTATATTGGCAATAGTAGAGCAAACAGCAGAGGACTGATACTAAGTCTCTTTTTTGCATATTTAATTATCTTGTTAAAAAAAGAAAAGAAAAGAACGAGATAAATAAATGCCCCCTATTAATTGACCTTATAAATAGGGTTCTGGGATGTTATTCCTGCAACAGCACACAAAAACACACCAAGAAGCTGTAACATCAGCATGCTGTTCCTGCAGCAGTCCCCTATAATTAGACAGGCTGGAACGTGAACTGCGAGATGGGGAGAGAAAGTTCCAGGTAACGTAGATAAACTCGATCACCATCTAGAAAGCCGGTGCAGACTGGCAAAGGAAACACTGTGTTACGCAAAGTGCAAACGTGCAAACCTCTAAGCAATATGAATATCAGCCCCCCCAAAAAGCTATTAAATGCATGAATTAAATGCTTCACACACACACACACACACACACACACACACACACACACACACACACACACACACACACACACACACACACACACACACACACACACACACACACACACAGGGTATTCATAGTATACATATATAGGGTATTCACCTATAAAAACAGACTGTATTTCTATAGCATAAAATCATACATGTTTATTTCTAATTAAATAGTGATGGGCATAATGCAAGATGTTTATCTTTTAAAGCAATGGGAAGGAATATGGGAAACTCAGGAAATTCCAACCCAATCGTGACATAAACAACTACATAACAGCAATAGGTAAAGGAGGGGGCGTGCAGTCTCCCCACGTGGGTCCTAACCGTGACGATCCGTAAACCACCAATGAAGAGGCGGTTATAGAAGTTTCTGGGTAGCTTCTAGACCAATCGAAGGGGTGAGCGTTGGATGAGGCCATGCCCATGTGAGGACGTGGGTATAAATCCTTTGGTTTCGGACACAGCCGGTAGACGATACTTGAGAACAGCTCGAGCGAGGCAGGAATCAGGACTAAACCATTCAGAGACGCATTTGGATTATTGCCGCACTGTTTCGGTGACGCTTTCCTACTGGAATCTATCGTTTGCAGTTTTAATTAAGGCGTTTGGATTTGCCTACTATTGATTATTTGACAACATCATGACTCTGGAAGAAGTCGTTGGATGCAATATTACTGATAAAAAGTAAGTACTTTGCTTGAACTTTTGCAAAATCCTAGTTCTTAAATTATGAACTATGCGTAGAGAGAAAAACCTGTGCAACTCCTCAAAGTTATTCCAGGCAAAGTGCATGAAGATTAAAACTGCAGACGTTTGTACTAGTTGCTAACGAATGGTTCTTTTTCTTTTTCTAGGATGGATACTGTGGGTCAAGCCTTAGAGGAGCTGCTGGTAGCAGCGCAGAGACAAGATTGCCTTACTGTCGGCGTTTACGAATCTGCAAAGCTAATGAATGTGTAAGTATCTTGTCTTCTGTGAAGAATCAATAGCAGTTTGAGAACCTTTTATTTCTTTCGAAAGATAAATGGCAACGAACTTAACCGATTTCCCTGTTATTATTTTTCCGATCACAGAGATCCAGACAGTGTGGTTCTATGTGTTCTGGCCACGGACGAAGAGGACGAGGACGATATCGCTCTTCAGATTCATTTCACCCTCTTGCAAGCTTTCTGTTGCGAGAACGACATCAACATCCTGCGCGTATCCGGGCTGAGACGCCTGGCGCAGGTCATCGGAGAGCCAAGCACCAAGGAGAGCAACAATAACGCAGAACCTAGAGATTTCCACTGCATCCTTGTCAATGTAGGTATTAATCTCGAGTGCAATCATTGCATTATATCTGATCTGATCTGATGTGCAGCTTTAACCGAGGTCGTGTGATTAAACTTTTCCTTTTTTTCGTGCAGAATCCTCAGTGCCAGCCACTCAAATGTCAAGCGCTGAAGGACGTGGGGAACTACTGCGATGAGAGCCGATGCAGAAACCAGTGGGTGCCTTGCCTGTCACTGCACGAGCGCTGAAGCACGGCGAGATCTGCGATTGCGTGGAAAATCATACCAGATCATCTGTGAGGAGCGGAAAGAAATAGGCGAGGGAGGCTTTTTCTTTTTACCGCTCTTTGTCAGCCACCGTTCAGCAAAGACGCTGGAGGAAACCGAAAGGAAAGTTCCTCGAGGCTGACGTTGGGCTTCTCGGCCCAGTTTCGTCCTCCGCTGTGAGGGAGCGTTGTTTTGCGGTGGTGGTGGAGGAGGAGGAGGAGGAGGAGGAGGAGGAGGAAGAGAGAGAGAACCGTAGGACCACGCGTTGTGTGTGTGTATGTGTGTGTGAGGGTGCTAAGTGCCCGCATGCGCTGTGCGTAGGAACGCGCGCACTCGGTTTTCCACGAGCCATGGACAGAAGTCGAGAGAGAAAGAGACTGTCCGACCTTGTAGAAACCTAACTGTCGGACACCTGCTGCTGGACTTAATTGCTTAACATTGCAATTTCTCATTTGTTGGACTAACATCTTTAAAACATATTTATGCTACTATATAAACATGTGGACTGCAGCTGCTATTTTTAATGACTGCAAAGAGGCCAGTGTTAGAAGACTATATGGACTATGGACATGTATACTATGAAATGCAGTTTTGTAACTTATTTTCTTTAACTTAAGAAGAGTAATATATGTGCTTGAAGATCATGTGAATGTCAGTGTTGTTTCAATAAAATATTGTGTGAAAATTTAAGCATTTGACTAATGTTTTGATTTGAGGGGTGAAATGGGTTGAGGTGTGTGTTGTGTGTGGGCGTGGGGGGTGCTAGGGGGGATTTATAGTTCTGATACATCACACAACCAAACCAGGAACTTCACGCAGGTAGTCAAATACTCAAATGTGGAAAGTTACAGGTTATGCAAGCAGAACAAATGGACATCATATACTTTGTTTGCTGAGGGAGAGTGTTCACATCCTCATCTACTGGTATCTGCATCATATCCGTCACAATTGCATCAATACACTTCAGGGAACAAGCATTTATGATGTCATTTAAGACTGTTTACTTTGGCAAACTCCCTCCTCAGACTGTAGATAATAGAGTATACACATTCTCACAAACTCAAATAATCATTGAACAAAAATATAGTGTTGGCTGATAGAAGCAGTATATGTGCTACATAAACAAAGTTCCATTTACCAATTAATGGTTTTATAAATAAATCAATAAATAAATAAATAGTCCTGTAGTCTATTCAGGTTGGCACTGTGGCACACAAGGTAGTTTTGGTGCCTCACAATTTCAAGCTTCAAGGTTGTGTAGTTCGAAAACACCCCCCCCCCTTCTCGCTCATCCTCTCCCTCTCTGTGGGTAAGTGGAGGTGGAGATGAACCCAAGGGCAACACATGTTACAAGACTTAGGTGCACAAAAATTGTACAAGGATGCAGGTTGAAATCCCAGGTTATCACATTAAACTAATTAATTGGCTAATTTTTTCATTTTTTGTGTATTAGTGACCCAGATTTCTCTTTCTGCAATAGTATGTGCAAATATCTTATCAACTTATCCTAACATTGTTTAGTATTTGACAACTTTAGTCTCCACTACATCACAGATAGCCTATAGAGAGTCGGTGATAACATCTTTTTGTATGGTGTTTGAATCATTTTTTCACCATACACTTAATTTACACTTATAGTGTCAAAAATAAATCTAAAATTAGGAAAATACACGCCTCTATTATTTTTTTTACCCTTGTGGTCACAGCATGTCTATTTGTAGGCATTCCCTGAGCTAAATATGTATTTCTTTCGCTTCTTACGCAGCCTAGTGCCGATTACGCGTCGGTATCTCCGGAACGTCATTGACCATATATGGGCAATTTTTTGTGCCTCGTGGAGATTCCCCCGGCACGAACCGAAGAAACGGGCACTGGTCGTGTTTCCAATAACACATGGAGAAAAAGAAAACCATTGCAATGCCAAACCTTACGATTTATCTATGTTAACCTGGCACGGGAGCGCAGAAATCATTAGATAGTGTTTTGTAAAACGTCCTCGGGCTGCTTTGTTATTATTTATACCCAAAATAAAGTCAATACAGAGCTAGAAATGTATGATCTCACAAGCACCACCGTTCCCACATAATATTAAGCAATGCAAAAAGCGTAAATGTTATTTATAAAGAGTATAAAACACGCACGCATCAATGAATAGAGTTTTTCGGCTATAGTGCGCGGGTGGAAAGATTGCGGCTTGTCAGTTGCTATGACTGGAATGAGGAAAAGAAAAGAAAAACTCCTCTGAAGAGCTGCGTGTCTCGGAGAGATACGTTTCGAAACACGCGAGACTGCTGTATTCAGTCGTCGTTATTAAGAACTTAATGATTTGCATTGCAGCACAAGAATGCGTCCCACTAATCTCATCCCTTACTGTTGCTCATGGACCTTGGACTTCTGTTTGCAAACTGGGTAAAAGATCATGCATGCAAAGGAAACATAAGCAATTATGGCTGATTTTATCCACCCACCACACATCCACCCCAACTCCAAAGCAGCTTGGAAAGGGGAGCATTGTCTTATATAAGTATATGGTCATTGCATTAATATGGCACTGTATGTCTGTACTACATGTTTTACTCATCATACATTTACATTCAGATGCATGAACAAGATCATTGCAGATCTTTTTACAACATATTTTCTATTCAGGGAACTCCTACAACATGGGTTGCCCAAGGGGTTTTTGGACAATTAATGGAATCTTTTTGGCACCTTGTAAAAAAAATCCAGCTCAGGTTGACCATCTAGCTAGCAGCAAAATGCAGGTCAAAGTGAAACTAGTAGACCATGTTTGACAGCTGGTAACTGGTATCAGGAAGGAAACGATTTCATAATACCATTAAAAACAAACAAACAAACAAAAATTAGTTGAAACTGTTAAGAGTTATAAGTAATAAGTCGAGTGAAAGCTGCAAAATTATTACCAGTTGGCAAAGATGGTCTAACAGTTTGAACAGCTTGGCCTGTCTTTCAGCAAACTAGATTGTCAGTAAAACTGGCTTTTTCAGGAGTCTTCTACTGTATGGACCTACATAGAATCCTTAAGGGTTTAAGAGAAAAAAGAGTAGGAGTGTACATAAGCCATCATTTGTATTGAAACAGCAAATAGCATTATGCACATTACCCTCATGGATACTACCTTCTGTATATCTGTGGACACGTATTCATGCTGCTTTTTGGATATTCTCAGGCATGATTCTCAAAACTGTGCTCTATTTACAGGATAGGGTGTCGTTTCAGACATAGCCTTGGAATATCTAGGTAAGCAGGCACAGAGAGAAGGGTGGAGGGTGGGAGGGAGCACTGGCCCTTTCCAGAAAAACCAACCAGCTTATGCTTTCTTTACAAAGGCACAGACATAGAGCCATTCTGCCTGGCTCCAGATGATTTTTTTCAACCTCTTTCCTGCTCATAAAGCCTTGATCTGTGGGTGATCTGTAATGAGCGTGTGCCACCCAGCCTGCTTCTATTTCTGTGCTCCAGTCTGACTCCCACCCTGAGGTCGTCAGGTACGAGAAGTCTGGCTCATATGCATAGAGCCCGGTTCCTGGTTCCCACCCACAGAATGGGCTCTTTTACAGCCAACAAATTTTGAGGTTGTGCTGGGTTCGCACTGCTTTATAAAAATGGTGCCATACTCAACTGAATTGAACGGGCAGTAAAGAATACTCCTACTTTAAGTGCTCCATGTGATGCCTTTAATCAAGGCATCTTTGGAGCTTTATCTCACCTCTATAAACCAGTAGCTCATGCCTAATTAAACATACTAGTTTACAGCAGATGTTGAAGAACAAGGGCATGACTGAAAACACGTTCAGGAAATAAATGCACAGTGTGTGTTATCAGTTTCTTTTGACTAATGCATGAGGATGTAACATCCTTACTTGGAAGACCAGTGCTGTACATGATCATAAATTCTTTTTTGACAGGCAGTCATAAAAATATTGTGTGCTCGTCATGGCAACGGTTAAAGAGGCCCTTTAAAGAATCCTAAGCAGTGCAAATCTACTTTATTAGAATTTCTCAGTAAATGTGATATACATAAGTTTGTTTACATTGTTTTACTGACTCTAGATAAACTTGTCTTTTCTCAGAAAGCCAATTCTAGCTCATGTTTACCTACTCTGATCTTCAGACTCTTTGGTTTTTGCCACAATATAATTGACATAAAGATCCTTTCGAAGATTTTGCCTATTGTGCTCCAATATGAGGCCTTTGGGAACTCTTAGGACATATTCACCCATCGATAGAGCATTAGAATGTTTAAGGGTTATTAGCTTACGTTGTGTTTATTTTAAGGTGTGACGTTCACTTTGTCAGTGGAGTGGATTATATGACCTCAAGGGAGTGGGTTCGAGTTCGATAATAATAAGTGCTCTTGTATACCAAACCCATCGTTTTTAAAAGGTAGACAATGGCTTGCAGTGTGTTCCACCAGTCTCTCCAAAGTGGTGGAAAGAGAGTGTACGCAGATTCGGCCCCTGAGGCGTCACACTGAAGCACAATAGAAGTCTTCATGGGCAACTACATTTGCAAAAAGAAACTGAAGTAAATGACTGCATACTGGAGCCTCTCACACTGAGCTGGGGAAAGGGAGGGGGCATCGAGGGAGAGAGAGAGAGAGAGAGAGAGAGAGAGAGAGAGAGAGAGAGAGAGAGAGAGAGAGAGAGAGAGAGAGAGAGAGAGAGAGAGATTTTCTTTCCTTAGTAACGATTACTCATGCCTCATGTCTGAAACCTCCTTACAGTCAGGCTAAAATTCAGAGGACTTAGGAACTATTAATAGCCTCCTAACATGCCTATTTTTAGTCCAGCATGGGTATATTTATACTTAAGGGAGTGGTGGCCTTGTGGAATAAATATAGAAGTGCTTGAGTTTGAAAGAGGCTTTCCAAAGTCTTCAACTGATTTTCTTTCCCCACAAGTGGTTTCCCAAAATCAGCCTGTGTCTCTATGCCACAATTCAGCTCATCATAGCAACATTGCAAGTGTGCAATGCAGAGCTGCTAGAGTAATGGTTGGGAAGAGGGCAGAATGCAAAGCGTGCAGAAGTACCCAAAATTACAGCCTGGTTTGGCCCCCACCCCTCTCATCACAAAGCCTTGGCCTTTTTTTTTATGTAAGGCATGCTTCTCCACCCCTTACACCAAACACAGGCCATTCTGTTTGGCACATGCCAATCTGCAGAATCTAATGGAACATCTCCACAAATCTGACTAGGCTTAAAAGTAAATGCAGTAAAAACAAACTAGAATTGTTCTGTCTGTTTAGTTTGGTTGTATTCTTAAACCTTGACCTATTTATGCTAGCAAGGGCCTGGTTTTTATGGACACTACAAAGCACTTATGTAAGTCACAAAGGATTATAGCATTTGCAAAATGCAATTAAGGCTACGGTTATTTACTTCAGGTTGATTTTGAGCTAGAGCTGAACAAAGAGCAATGTATTTACAGATACACATTTATATACTGGTTAAAACAGACTGTATATTCATGCACAAAACAAATCCCAATTTATTTGGTACATCTGTACACCTTATTCACACGAAGCATCATTATGGAGTAAAGTGTGATCTCTGTGACTGTGTCATTATTTCTGGTGTCAGATCGGCTGGTTTGGGTATTTCAGAAACTGCTGATCTCCGGGGATTTTCACACACAACAGTCTTTAGAGTTTACAAAGAATGCTGTGAAAACCAAAACCATTGCATGAGGAAAAACTTTCATCATTCTGGTGGTGGAAACACCTTGTTCATAAGAAATATCAGAGTAAAATTGCCTGATCTGCCATTAGCTGTGAGAAAAGAATTTAATATAACTCTTTACAACAGTAGAAGACCACATCAGATCTCACTCCTGTTAACCCAGGGCAGATGTTTGAGGTTATCCTGGGCACAGGCGTTCCAAAACTGGACAGCTGAGTATTAGAAAAAGAAAATTCCACTTCAACTGTTCAGCTTGGGTGAGTCTGTGCCTAAGATAGCCTCAGATCATTGTTCTTGGCTGACAGGAGTGGAACCTGATGTGGTCATCTGCTGTTGTAACTTCACCACCTCAAGTCTGATTTTCTGTGGCCGTCATAGTCTATGTACTTTATCCACTATTGTACATGGAATATATTTAATAATAATTAAAAAAAGGTGTTCCTTCAAATACCTAAAACTTTGCATCAAATGACTGACTCATTGTCCACTCCCAGATTTTATTGAGATTCTAAATTCATTCTTTAATAAAGGCAATTGAACTTGCTTGATAAACCAGTTACTATAAGTTACCTTAAACCTAGATTTGTTTTTATCTGAATCCAGACATTGTTAGCGTTAACTGTCAGACATTTATATGCGGTGTCCATAATGAGACTGATGTACACAGGTCTTTACCTATAAGATGTAGATTTTTTCCAGTAAAAAATGTCACCAACATGTCTCAGTTCTCATGTCTTGTTTCAGCTCAGTAACCATTTCTTACTTAGATCTAAGTTGAACTAATTTCCAGAGGAATAACCAGACACAGAGTGCTCAGAAATCTTTGACTGGAAGTATATAAACACTCTATAATTGCAAGTGTTGGTTTTCTGATTAATAGGTGAGTTTTATTCAATGAGCCACTAATGCCTCAGGTGTTATTGCATTTATTTTTATTAGTACATATTTTACTCTATACTCTGGACAGCCAACTACATTATGGGCAGTTTGCTAAAATATTGCCTTGTTTGTACAGAGAACAATTACTGACACACTTACACTTCATGCACATTCTTTATACTTACATAACTGCCTTTCAGATATTACTGGGATTTTTACTGCTTATATTATATGCCTGTTGTAGCTGCATGACCACTAAGCAGGCCAAAGGTGCTGCTCCTATCTGCTTGTGAAACTGATTATGTCTAATTAGATCGAGGTATTAGTGGTATTTCAAGTTCTCTGAACATGACATTGATTAGCTAACTGAAATACAATATTACATGAAACACCCAATGCACTTTTTATGGTGGAACAACCATTCATACTGCCTTGCTCATTTTGGAGATTAGATATGCAACCGCAGAACATACTTTAGGCTATAGTTGTGTTTCAGGATAGATACAGATATTACCCGATATGATTCATCCACGGTGGCTCATCACTGTGCAATTTAGGCCATCTACACTCCCATTGCAACAACAAGCTCTGCAGGCCAAAGTATTTTTTTCCTATATGTTACTTGACTTTTGAATAAGAAAATGGCATGGTGCACTTTTATTCAAATGAGTAATTGAAGGTTTTGAGCCAAATCGCTAAAGTGCTGTTACTATTTATCTATAACTACAAGCCAACTGCAAGAGTATAAGAGAAAAAGATTTACTGTATACACGTGTAGATACATAAAGAGAGGAAGTGAAAGAGAACAGAGAAGAGAATGGTAGCAATTAAACTTGGCACAAATCTTGGGTGGTCTCATTAAGTGTTAAAAGCAATTACCACCCTGGAAAATTGATTGTGCTATATTTGAAGTCAGCCTTCAAACATCATTTATAGCAAAGTGAGATCAAGGGTAAAAGCTCTTTCTCTTGGCTCCAGTGGGATGGGCCTGGGCAGACCTTTGGATCTTAAAAGTAGCTAAAAATCACATTTGTATTTTTATATTTAAATTCCACTTGTAACTGATTTAAATACCCAAAGTGATTGCTTGTATATTTAGGGTTGGTTAAGCACCTTGGCAACAACTACAACAATTCATGAATTTTTCAACATTTGAACCTTGTATACTTAAAAAAAGACACTTCACAGACATCTTTATTGTACAAATGCAAGAAACAACAATTTCTGATGAAGCATCGTGAACTTTGCTGAACTTGTGACCAAGACCATTGTTTGGCTCTCTGTGCATTTGCCTTTGTTTGGGGCCATGTGTAATTAAAAGGTACGTGTAAAACCAGTGGGAGTGCTTGCTTAGGACTGGTTTCAGTCAGAGACAGGGGGTTTGCATTAACTCCAGCCCGCTTGACAAACCCAGAGTTGAAAGGAAACCTCAAGTGCAGCCAATCTTGCCTCGACCATCCCCACGCCCAGCCACAATCAAGAGGGAATGGGATAAACCTTGACAGCATTATGAGGGTCAAAGTGAGACAGTGGGCTTTACTGGGTGTGGTGATACTCTGTGATTATAACTGAGCAACAAAGGGACAGTGTTGTGTTGATGCATGCAACCAGAGTGAATGTTGAAGGCCATTTCAGGGTTGCATAAGTGCAAAATTAATTCAATAAAACAGAGCAATAGCATATATACTACAATCATATATTGTCAAAAATGTCAGTCAAATGTCAATCAAATACAGTTAAAAAAAATTCTGACTATGTGTTTCAGTTGCTTCAGTCTGTAATTCAGGTGATTTGGGTTTTGGTATTAAATGAAAGCTTGAATCCTACAGTAGGACAACTGTTAGTATAACAGCTTTCAAAATGTGCTTAATGTTCAATGTTAATAAACTGAAGTCTTGTGCATGGGCTGTTAAGGTAAAAAGTTCTGGCATGAGTATAAAAGCCCAGAAAGTAAACACTTCTATGAAATTTTGGACTTTCCTCGAAAGCTTATTTGGGTCACAAAGCACACAGACATCTCAGGACTGCATATAGGCAGAACGTTTGAGACAAGTTTCCGTACAATATTTACAAATTCCAGTTTAAAGCCTTTGAAGTTTCTATTTCACAGCTTCAAGCTTTTTGAAAATGCACAAATATTGGCTTTCGTTATTTACCCTTGACAAGTGAAGTATGTGATAGCGCTGCTGTTTATGAATTAGAGTATTATTAATCATCAAAACTGTGACAAGGAAGAGAAGATTGGTCTAAGTAAGTGATTATTGAGGGCGTTTACATAATAATTGTAAAGTGATGTATAAAAGCAATGAAAAGACCACGTCAATGGGAATATAAATAAATTAGACAAATGTACACAAAATATCAACATCTTCTACACCCACACACATCAATGGACATGTTGTTCTTTTTTTTTTATTTTTTACTCCACCTGTGAATCAGCCCGTCACTGTCAACCTCACAAAAAACACAGACATGACCCATTGTCTTATTTGGAATTGGTGTCCAACCTCCCCAGCTGGTCTGACATCTGTTTTTTTTTTCCAATGGGACGTGTGCCACTCCATGTACCCTGAATAAAGCTCTCCCGAATCGTATTCCTAGGCACGTTTCCAAAAATCACACACTCATTACTGGTTTTGTGTCCAACGCTCCGGCTAACGAACGAGTCCAATTAATTGCAATTAAGTCCAAACAATGGTGCATAAAACATGTTGGTATGTCATTATAGATTAGTAGGATGTTTTTCTAATTTTATTTGATATTGTTATTCAATTTTATATGATAACACACATATTTATGTTTGTTTGATCTTTGTATTGTTACTTTTACTAAATGCAAAACAACTCCAAATTTTGGACATCCCTATTTTAGCACAGATATTACATTTCTAATGAATTCTTATTCTTTCGATTTAATTACATTTAAATTTTGTTATACTCATATTTATTTTTGTTGAAAATCCTTAATGTTTGTAAAGTGTAACATTCATGCTAGCAGGCTAATAAGCGACATCCACAGGGAACATTACCCCAAAACTTAAACCAACATGCTAAAAAAAAATCCCTTGTATTTCCCAATCTTTAATCACAATTCTGTCTTCTTTGACGTCAAACAGCGTCTCTTGTGTGTTTCCGTCAGTCTAGTATGCGTGTGCCGCTATTAGCATCACAAAGCCTAAGCTAAATCACCCCCTGACCCCTGCCACATGGCTGACTCACCCCAGTATCCCTAAAATACAGTCTTACAAACAGCCCCCACCCACAACTTGTCTTTCTGGCCAGCTTGTTAATACCCTCCTTTTTCTCATTATGCTGTCTTTATTTTCTGCTCAACAAAGAAAGAAGAGAAGGGGAGGGTTATGGCACTGAAAAGGCAACACATGGCAGTGACCTCAAACTGCCGTTTCTGACCAAAAGTGTGACGTTCAGGAGCAAAAAAACTATTCTGAGTGTATTCAAAGATACATTTAGCTTCTACTCAAAGACTTGGCAACAAATATATGCTATTTCTCTTATGTCTGTATGCGCTTACTAAAATTAAGAGGGAGAAAACAACTAAAGCATAAAACTGTGGGAGTAAAAAGATTTGGCCCAGACAGGGCAGAGCTATGAGTAGGTGGCTGAAGAGAATGATAATTTGTTTATTTACAGATGGACATGCATACTCACACAATCACACACTCCCACAAATGTGCATACAGTATTTGTGTGACTCACACTCCCCAGAAGCTGGAAAAAGCATCTGGACAGAGGGGAAGCATCCCCACAAAACCAAAACTGTATCATAACTGTAATAACGCTAATGATGAACCAAGAAGCAGGAAAGAAACAACTGCCCAAAATGTGACTGATCTGGATCTGGTCTGATTTGAACACACACATGTACACATACACACAAATGGTTGTTGACTCTTGAAGCCCATCATTCACATGTCTGCACATTTTTAGCCAAATTCTCAGAAGGGTTGAAAAATGGAAATTCACGTTCCAGTGAAACAACCACAACAGCCAGAGCAAGTTCTGCCTTTGGAGCCTTTTCAGCGCTGAGACGAAGCCTTAAACTGAAAGTTTAGTCATCATTCTCAATCAGATGGAAGCCAAGCCAGACCCTCCCGAAACTCTACTCCAAACAAAAGACGAGTAAAGGGTTATAAATAAAGCATGCATTTATATGTCAAAAGCCAGTGTTTTGGTAAGAATAGAGAGCTACTCTTTCATTATCCATATCAAAATACATATTTGGTCAGACTCTGGTTTCACTGAAACGTCAGAGCACTCAAAGTGCATACTGAAACAATCATTACTGACATTAGATTCACTGATTCCCATTGCACCGATAGAGCAGTAAAGTCCCTGATTTGTAATGAATTATAAATAGATTCTTCAGAAATTAAAAAAAAATATGATGGACTAAATTCTAAGAATTCGGAATTCAGAAGAATTCTCTGTGAAACCTATGGGGACCTTTGAAAGACCAATTACATTTACACATAAATAAAAAGCAGTGAAAACAGTTTCAATCTTAACTGGAGTGAGATTGAGAGACTTATTGTGATGCTGAAAAGGCTTTTTTTTTGTATACAGCTTTCAGTAAAACAAAATTGACACCAACACTTATTCTTCAAATTCTGCAAGACGATCCTTAAACAGCTGGTGAGGCCTGGTGGCGTGGTGTGGTCGTTGTGTCTCTAGTGACTATCTCTCCCATTGCATTGACATACCGTTGACCTGAAGCATTAACACATAGAAGCATAACTTAACAATGTGTATAGGAAGTTAACACTGATGTAAAATACATATGAAGACAGCAATTTATCAGTATAAAAATGTATATCTGAAAAAACCAATTTCCTACATTAAAAAAAAGGATGGTATTAATATGTTGTTTTTCTAACAATGACCTTTATATATATTTATGCAGGATTTATTACACTAATACACCAAAAACACTGAATAATGGGTGACAGATTTTGATGTCATACAAGACATGTTCTTAACATAGTGACGTCACAACATCAGAGGTGCAACCAGAAAACCACTAGAACATCCAGTATTAATGTCCAATGTATCTTCTCCTGTGAGTCAGGCTGTTATGTCATAATGTGTATACAGTGAGGGTATCAGTGCTATATGCCATAACTAGTTCTATAGCCATCGTATAATGAGAGTTTTTAATGAACAGACATAGATACAAATAAACCAGAGAGATATAATTATGAAGAGAGAGAAGAGAGAGAAGGAGAGAGGTTTGGCCCCAGGGCAGCAAGGTCAAGGAGCAGTCTGGAGGCTTCTCCTAAAGAAAGGATACAGCCACTTACTGTCATTTACCGCCATCACTCTACAAGCACACCTGCTGCTTTCTAACAGCAGCAAAAACGAATATTACTCACACGCTTCATTCTAGAGGCTCTTCTAAGTCTCATGGCCAGAAGACATGTCCTGACAGGAGCATGCAGGCAGTTAGTGCACTTCAAACAAACGCTGCCTCGTCGGCTTCAACTACTCTCTGTGTATTGTATAGTTTATAACCCAAAAGGAAGAGTCATTCATGACTGTTCGAGGTAAAAAGTGTTGCTTTTTTAGCACAAAAGACTGACTATTGTGAAGTGAAGAAGAGAACCAAAGGCAGGTTTATGTCTTTAAGCAAATGGCTTTGTAGATAAAGAAACTATTGATGCTTTTGTGAATTTCCAAAAGTGTAATTATTGTTTTTGCATTAGGCCTGTAGTCTGAAACGGATCATTGGAGATAAAAGATCACATACAACATCAAAGTGTTAAGACAACTTGATAAATGATCAGTGTTCTATGGCTGACTGGAACAAGGAAGCTAGAAGCAAGACCACAGATTCAGGTGTTAAGCAGGGAACCATACACCTAGGGGAATGTTATTATCGAAAATTAATCTATGCCATGTTGGTGTAATACAGACCGATGAGAAGGTCAGGATTATTTTCTTATCAGTGCACAGTGATTTAAAAAAAAAAAAAGTGAAACAAATTAGTTCCTGTTATTACTTAAGTTGTAGCAGCAATAAACATTTCATTACCAGACACTTGTTTTTATTCGAATTTTACTCTTGAATTAGGTGCATTTTACAAAATTTCATAATTTATCAATTTATCAAACGTGATTAGGTAAGTGGGGGGGCACGGTGGCTTAGTGGGTAGCACGTTCACCTCATACCTCCAGGGTCGGGGTTCGATTCCCGCCTCCGCCTTGTGTGTGCGGAGTTTGCATGTTCTCCCCGTGCCTCGTGCTACTCCGGTTTCCTCCCCCGGTCCAAAGACATGCATGGTAGGTTGATTGGCATCTCTGGAAAATTGTCCGTAGTGTGTGAGTCAATGAGAGTGTGTGTGCCCTGTGATGGATTGGCACTCCATCCAGGGTGTATCCTGCCTTGATGCCCGATGACGCCTGAGATAGGCACAGGCTCCCCGTGACCCGAGGTAGTTCGGATAAGCGGTAGAAAACGAGAGAGAGTGATTAGGCAAAAAAAAGATAAATAAAGTGACACCACATTTAAAACAATTGCACAACTACTAATGAGGTTTACATTCTATATTTGCTCTATATATGTTTGCTTTATATATTTGCTTTATATTAGCTATATTTAAAATATTTGCTTTGTCTCAGTCAACAGTCTTATCTCTAACAAACATTATAAGCATGGAAGTTGAAAATGATGAGCTTCAATTTCTAATTGTTTTAAGGTCCAATGTATCGTTATTAACAATAAAAATAAAACACCAATAGCTTGTCAACTGTCCTGGAGACCCTTCCATGCTGGGAAACAGCAGATACGATTTAAAAAAGCACTGAAACCCATGCCTCTTTCCATAAATATTACATAAACTTCTCAAAGAAAGCCATATCACCATATCAATTCTTTATATAAATTACAGCATGTCTTTTGAATCCATGTGGAGAGTCCAACATACAACAAGAAGTATGGAATGAGTACATTAATATATGTATATTGTTGCTGTGACGTAATACAAAAATGAATCCATGACTTCTGATTTGAGAATTCATCAGCGCTGTGGTCTAATTGTGCAGCAACAATCCAGAAGAGCAGTCAGCTTGCTGCGTGCATCAGAGGCAGAGCACAGTCACAGCTGGTGGGTGAGTCACCCCTGACTGAACAAATGTTCCTCTCTGTTGTGCAGCCCTACACACCCCTGCATGCTCACATGCACAACCCCAAACCATCAGCTGCCAGGTAGTTAGCTGTGGCCTGGTTTCTGTGTGGCATTTCTTGTACCCTTTTCTCTTATATTTGCCTCACATATGAGTTTGGAAACCTGGAAAACATAACAATGAACCATTGCATAGATTAGATCATTCACTTAGATGATTTAAACATTAGTTTCTTTGGTAGTGGCGGTCTAATTGTCCCTTTATTCCTTTCTTTTCCTTTTTTTGGAAATTAATTAACTCTTGTTCTTGGAATGTGGTGTGGTCTAGGCCAGAACATTTTGCACATGATCATCCAAGGCAAAACTCCCCCAAAATAAGCAAATACTATCATTCTAGCCAAGCAGATTGAAATCAGGGACAAAACATTCCCAGTTGAATCGCAAACAGTTTTCTGTCTAGTCTGACTGGTACACTAAACAGATTTTTGCTAAAATCTTTGGAGCCAGGGAACTCCAAAACTCTAGGAGTCTTTAACGTTTATGAAATAAAATCCAGACACTTCAACAGTAGAGATTTACTGCATGCACATAATCAAACTGTTCAAATATTAAACTTGTTATTTAAATATGCACAATAAAATATTGATTATTTATGCATGCCAATGTTCCTCAGATGCATTAAGCCCGTTGTTTGCAGCCCAACTAATTTTTGAGTTATTAAAATCAAGTGAATAAATACAAAAAAAAAAAAAAGTTATAACATTGATAATAGAGTTAATAGTGGGTTGTAGTAACCACACTTTGAGACCGATGACAATTTAAATCTGCATATAGTATTTTGTCTCTGCAGACATGCAGCTATATACAATTAGAAATGTGCTGGGTTTTATGTAAATCGTGTGAATATATTTATGTGCAGTGAACAGTCAAGTAAAAACAGTTAATAAAGCCGTGGGTGTGTATGTGTAGACAGCAGGATGTAGAGGGGACCGTGACAAATAATAGGAGAGATGTTCAGGTGTGGCGAATGCATGAATGACTAGAAAAAAAAAATTGCTGTGACCGCAGAGAGAAGAAAAAATATTATAATGATGATCAAAATCTGTCAAAGCTTTGACTCATTTGACAAAAATAACTCATGGCTCAAAGAGAAAACACTTACAGAAAACGTTGCACAAAGAAATGATTTGCAAAAATATTTGCATGGATTTGCATGAGTTTGCATGGCTCCGGCCAGATGGCCTGTAGCACCACCCTGGCTTTCGTTCTTGTCTGCTACGCTCCGTCTTTGTTACCTCCCAGTCTGAGACAGGGGGTGTTACTGTCTCGGGTTTTGCAGTTGAGAATTACGGCACACCCGGGTCTGTCTGAGTCTGGACTAAGAGAGAGAAAGAGAGTGGGGGGAGAGAGAGAGAGAGAGAGAGAGAGAGAGAGAGAGAGAGAGAGAGAGAGAGAGAGAGAGAGAGGTTGTTATTGGACACCATATAGAAGCAATATATGACACACACAGACCCATAGTCTACGAGAATGAGAGAGAGAGAGAAGAAAGTGAGAAAGTTCATCAGTCAGCTTTGACTCAGAGGGAAAAACCCAGACATGTGTGGCAAGACAGACAAGAGGGGAAAGACTTTCTACACAGGGTAAACAGGACTCAGACCTTCTTATTAAAAAGAAATCTGTGTTTTACCCAAGCGCTGGCTGTCTGCATTTTTCCGCCTGTCCCACCATCTCAGACAGATTGCTCATGCTTTCTAGACAATGTGACATTCCTTTCTCCAAACAGATCAGTGTATGAATTTTGGATTCTCCCTACTTTTCCTTTCTGTTAAGGTATAAACATTCAGTGCTTAGGCAAAAGTCCCCAGAAAAACACATGGCACCCCTCACTATTCTATTTTAAGAGCAGTAAATTGGAAGATGATTCCTCTGTCTGTATGTGTTCAGCATTTCTCTTATGAGGCATGTGCTGTAATGTGTGTGAAAACAACAGCTGGAAAACAGTCAAAGAGAGTTGAATCACACTAGTCAACATCATGAGAGGTCTGTATGGACTGTCTCATTCACTTCCAACAGACATGAGGTCTTTGAGATCTTATGTAATTCCCAGCTGACTCATGTGTCTAATTATAAGTATTTTCAACATGGCAATAAAGTTAAAGTGAACGCTATCACTCAGAATAGATGGAGTGCACATGTCTGACACATCGTGATGCATGTATATGCCCAAACACACGTTAATGCTGACCCACTGTTATCCAATTTCCAAGCCATTTTTGAAAAATACTGCAGTGAATCATATGAAAACTGTGACAGCCCCAGAAAATCACAGGTTTTTTAATTTTTTGTTCAACGTTTGACTCAATATATCACAAGATCAACGTTTGACTCAATACATTTCCAGCAATTTGAATGCATCTTTTAGGGTTTCAAAGAAATAGAAGAGGGCATTAAGTAAAAAAGTGTAGAAATGATAAAATGGTAAGCCATCAGTTCTATGCTTGATATTTTAACGCTCCTAAAGACATCACTCAATTTGTACGCACTGAAGAATAAAAGATATAAAAGAATAAAAGATAAGGGCTATCCTGTAGTCTCACTGAATCTCCACAAAAGGTGTATTTCTTAGAGATGTTTGTTCCTTTTATAGAAGTTTGGTTTCAGTGCAACATGAACAGAAGGAAAAAAAAAACCTTTAAATACAGTTTAAATACTGTTGCGATTTACTTTGAGGAGACAGCGGAAATGTCCAGACATCTGCTAAATTAATAACATCAATATTGTCATTAAAAAAAAGTCTGAGTAATCTATGATGCATTGCAAAAAAAAAAAAAACTGTCTGAGTATTGGTTGGGGTAGTGAACTCAAGACTTTTTTTTCCAATAAATAAAAGGTACTGAGTCATTCCTGAGAACACCGAGGCCCCCCTGAGGCTTTTGCGTAACAGACACAATCAGAGGTTTTTATTTTCAAGACAAATGCTTTCCAAAGTTAACTAGATCAAAGCGATTAAAATGCTTTCAACTTATACACCAGTACAGATCACAGAGATACCAAGGAAAGGAATCAAACAAGTCAGGAGACCAGTATTAGCTGTCAGAGGCTTCATTTTGAATTCTATTATGCTCAAGTGAATAATAGCTCACTGCTCAAAAAGTCCCTTTTGATTAGGGTTACCGCTGTGTTGTGCTGTGTGCCGACGACATGAAAATGATCCACGAGTGACTAAATATTTCACTAGAATTTTACATCATTTTGAGAGATCTCTGGCTTTTAAAAAAGATGGAAAGTGCACACAGTTCTATCAAATCGTTATTGCATAACTACATACCTACTGAGTTTGCCCTTTTACCTCAATTGATGGCAAACTTGCCTTTTGTTGGAGCAAGTCTTCTGAGTGTCTAAATTTACTTTGCTCCACACAAAGATTTCTATTTTAGTTTGATTCCAAAAACTGCTTATATCTGATTGTTGACTAGCTTAACTTTGTAGCTAGTTGGTACACCTTCTTGGAATTTAGGTGTATTCACAGAAGTATTATTTCGGACTAAAAGTATTCAGGTGTGGTTCTTTTGCATCCAGAAACCCAAAGCTTGCTTTGTGTGTTGAGGTGTGCCACACACACCCACACATGCAGAAATCTATATTATCCAGCAAGCAGAGAGGATGAATCAGACGGACAAGGTATGCACAGCTTACGGAAGAGAATTGTCTACATATTTGTCTAAAGTGTGGGCAGGAATTGTCCTACTTTTTAGCAGTTAGTAAGAACTAATTCTTAGAGCTCTCAAATTGTGATGTTGCAAGGACAGCTTTACAGTCAGCTGAAAAAAATCAGGGTGGATCAGGAGAGAGTCACGGCAGAACAAAAATGACCTTCTTTACCTGTACACTGCACAAGACACTCTTCTGTACTCAGATTTAGATTCACATAGTTTTACTGGCATGGTATAAAGGCTTGACCTTACTAATGCATTCATTAGATTATTCGTATTATTATTAGTATTCTTGATCCATTGGATTCCATTAGATTCAAGACTATGAATAGAAATAAGGAAAATATTTAAAAAAGAATGATGATAAAGTGTTGACAAACACTTTATCTGAAACATTAATACCTGCATGTAGTGAAATAATTCTACAGACTTGCTATGACTAAATGTTTGCTAGTAATCCTATGACTAATAATGCACCTGTAAACAGCCTGAGCTACTGCCTGCCTAAGGTCTTCTGAGTCACACCATATCTGTACTGTGAAAAAACCTTCTTTCTGCAACAAATCACAGTTGTGGGGTATCCCCTCTACAGTCATCAAGTTGCTAGTTCCAAAAAAAGAGCATTTGTTTTCTTCAGAGGGAATTTGGAGTAACCCTTTCTAACTTCTAATTTCCTTGCAAGGCAAATATTTATAATTTGAGGCTTAATAGCAGTCAGACAGGTGACAATGTATGAGAATACCATTAGGGTGAGTGTGTGGGGGAGACAGGATGAGGGTTTTGACCTCTCTAAGACCTCAGATAAACTGCCGCAACTGCCTCCTCTCTAAACCCCCCCCCCCCCTACACCCACCATAACCTACCCATCCCCCTTGGACACACTTACAACTCATTATCTGTTAGAGGGTTTCTAAGGCCTTATCTCGACTTGACAGTGATCCTGGAACTGGTCCAACCCCTATGCTGCAGACACAATTACTGTTTCATTTCTTGGTATTTTGGTTGTCTATTAATTTAACATAATCAACTGCAATACTTTCAGCTTAGACATCCATCCATCTATCTATCCATTTTCTGTTGTGCTCATCCTACACAAGGACACCATGGATGGTGTTCCAACTGAATGATCCAAGAATCAGTGAATCAAATGATCAGTGAATCAAATGGATTTTAATGTTTTTGACATTCTCAAAAATACATTATAAGTACATTATAAATACACTATATGTAGTATTTTCTAAAATAAAACATGTTACATGAACAAAAAAGGAGATTTCCTGCCAGAATAAAAAGCAATCACACCAGAGGTAAAGAAAAAAAAAGAAAGAAAAACAATTGTTTTTGTTTGTTACATGCAGAAAACATCACTTGATCTCTTCAGTGAAAAACAATCAGCAGGGGCTTGCCTTTTAAAAATTAAATGCTGAAGTGAATGTAATTCCCCATTGCAAGGGTTTCACTTTCATTACAGTGCTGTAATCGTACCCCTCAGAAATATAATCAGAGCTGCCGAAGGGCACAAAGGTTTGAAAGCGTTATTTTCCAGAAGATATTTGCAGTGTCTATAGTTTCATTTTAGCTCATTCTTCCTTTATTCTTACTTGATTGATTGTCAAAACCATTAATCATCAAGCTTTTCAGAAGTACTAATAAAATTGATAAGAAATTGTTATTCGTTTTCTTAGTCAAGACAACATCATGCTGTAATCTGCTGGGTGATTGAGGTGATTAATTGCTCTTCTCAACTAAAACATACGTAGGTGATGCATATAAACCATGATTGTGTTTTTTCTGACACAGTGTTTATTTGCAGTTGATGTGCATGGACTTCTGGGGACTGGCCATTTCACAACAAATTATTATTATTATTATTATTATTATTAGCTATTAAGTTCTAAGTTATTATGTTTGCCTCACACCTCTGGGGTTGGGGTTCTCATTTCCATTTCCTCCCTGTGCTTTGGTGGCTTTCTCCTGGTTTCCTACTGAGTCTAAAGACTTACACTGTATGCTGTCTGGCATCACTAAAATGTCTATAGTGTGTGGGCAAATGTAGCCTGAGATAGGTTGCAACTCTGTCCAGACTGTTCGCTGCCTTGTTGCCATGTGTCATTGGATAGACTCCAGGTTCCCTGAATTGGTTTTATGGATTTACGGATGGGTGGAATTTGTACATTTAGCCATTTTTTGCAAAAGTGTTCCTGGTCTAACTGCATGCTAAATATTTTTCAGTTGTTTTTTTCTGCATGCAATACTGAGGCCCTACCACCACATTGGGCACCCCATATTGCCCCTCTCCTAAACCGCTGACTCTATCTTGGTCAGGGTCATGATGTTTACTACAGTGATTTCTTTTCGGTCTTGTATGAAATCTATAATACAATTATGCTGGCTATGCTGGCTGAATAATTGTGACAAATAATAAGAAATTTACTACTGAATTATATTATTTTGGTTATCATTTCAGCCTGTGTCATTCTGCCATTGTTTATGTACAGCAATATAAATACACACATAATAAACACGTAATTAATGCCCATTGTTTAATCAGAACAGAAAGACAGAAAGGAGTCAGGAATAAGATAGCTTAATCAGAATTACAGTACACACATTCAGTAAGTAGATAGTAATGTTCCTGATAGAACGTAGATGAGCCATGCCCATAAAGTGTCAGTGGCAGAGAGGACAGTTTCTAGATCGGTTTTCCCTTTTACATCAGTTTGATTCAAATTGGTACAGTGCATGAAAACGCAATCCAAGATCAACACACAGTTTGAATCAAGGCCATTGTTGTAGAAACACTGAGCATGTTGAGCACACTCTGTGTGAAGTGGCCCTGGGAAACCAAAGTGAACCCTCATGGTTTCCTTAATGTACATGCAAATCAATGAGTACTGTTCAAACATGTGAATTGGGTCTTTTTTCGCTGTGGCTATGCTTGAATTATAGAGCAGAGGGATCCTTTTTCTTCTTTATACTGTGTGAACAACAAGCACTTAACTTAGACTCTGCTTTCCCACTGCACATGTCTTGTTTAAGAAGACACACCCAGTACACACATACACGCACACACACTGAAGCACTGGAGAGGAACTCCTAGAGAAGCTTTCCCAGCGTTGTCAGCAGTTCTTTCTGATTCTTTTCAAATAAATCATCCTCCCAGCTTTCCCAAGGCCTTGTAGAGACAACATGTGGGAAAGTAGTCTCCAGCTTGGAAGTGAGGGCACTCTGAGAGACCTTGTGTTGCCAGCACTCATTTATATATAATGATGAACCATAAATGAAGTGTAATACAATGCCAAAGCTTTGGGTTGTATTGCATGTATAATCTAAGCCCTGCTTATATTAAACATGTATTAGGTTGTTATGGACATGTTCTAAAAATAAGAGGGCGGGATTACCTATATTTGTAAAAGGCTGAATAATCTGATGCCCAAGTTCCACCTACAGCTTTGGTGAACCGCACTTAAATACACACTTTAAGCAGTCAGCAGCCACATTCAGGGCAATTGACTGTCATTAGTGTCGCCTTTAGGCGTACAGTGCATGATGGTAAACTGCATGCAGACAGCAATGAAGACTTCTTGCCATGAAGAACACTTGCTAATGAGAATGTTGGTGAATAAGGACAAACTAACAAAGAGTGACTCAACTCTACAGCTCCCGAGGCGTATAATGTTCTATAACTAAAGGCGTGTTTTATTGCTATTTTTGTAATTGCGTAACAGTTTGTCACACACAGCACTCATTTTTGACTATATTGAACTAACTTGTTCAACTAAACTTCATATTTATGTCTTTTCTTTCTCAGAATTTGACATGTTAAGCCTCCAACACAGGACTGGGTCTAAAGTAAACCCTTTGCTTTTGCCTCGCTGCACCCTCCACCCGTTCCCCAATCTGTTTCTCTTTTACTTTAAGTTGTTTTCCCATCATGTCCTGGGTGACACGGGGGAACATCAGTCTTATCCTGAAGTGTGGGAACATCAGTCTTACCACCCATCCCTCTATTTTCTCACACAAAACTAACTAATTGTTGAGCCCCCCTTTAAAATAATGAGTTAAGCCAAGACCAAGATATTGTGAGGACATGCAAGACTGGTTTCCTGAGGAACTGGTAAAATAAATTCCACAAGCGCTGATCTTCTTCTCTCCCACTTGTTAAATATCTGCAGTTCAGAACATCAGTAATGCAAATGTACTTTCTAAAGAACATATGCACACATACAGGCCCATGCACAAGGATATGTAAATACAATTGCAGTCAGCAGATAGTAAATTACAGGCTTAATGTATAACACAATTTCTTGAGATAGGATTAATTTATAGTCTGAAAGAAAAATTAAATACAGCACGAATACATAAAGAAATGTTGTTTAAGTACACAAAGCTTTCATATAAAATGAGTAATGTGGGTTTGTTTGTGTCACTTGTGTCACCTTGAATGCCTTCATCCACTGGCCAAGAACGTGATTTGACAGCAGTCTTAGTAGGACAGAGTTCACATGACATGCAAAAAAGGTCAGTCAGGTGAGTTCATATGGCGGTACATCAACATGAACTAAATAGAGCAGGAAAGAATGTACACTACCGAAGTTACAAGGGTTATTTTTAATGATTGTCTTTATATTGGCTGTAGACCTCTACTGTATGCTATAACAGGACTCTGTCAAACAGCCTAGATTCTGAAACACTCTAAAGCAAAACAGCAACTTGAAGACAGATTGTACTGAATCAATGAACTGATTAACTTGCCAAAAATTTCAGTTTCGTAGAAGTGAAAAATTGCACTACCTTGACCTCCCTGGGAACATGCTTCTGTGCCAAATAAAGACAACGGGAACTCATTACAACTCTATTTCTTCGAAGAACAGCACTGGCAAAGGACTGGAGTGACCTTTGCTCCAGAACAGTGTGAAACTCCAGTTTGCACCAATTATAGATCACACAAGGAACACAGAATCTTTAAATACACCTGCTGAAACACATGCCATGTTCATGTCAGTGGGATAACTCCTAAATCTTACAAAAACCTGGTTCTGGATGTCATGCGCAGTTATGAAACATGGAAAATTATATCAGCACTATTGATTTATACAACAGCAGATAAATTATAGCACAATAAAGAGGTTCTTAATTATGTCATTTGCTCACTAACAAATGAAATCCTTTGTCCTTTCTTGTTGAGGCATGTTTCCATATCATAATCTTGTCATGCACTATGTTTTCCCTTACAGTATACGTCTCTCGCATTCTCGTAAGCTATCTATCATTGGCATCACGCTATAACACGGCCGCATGACACAGCTGTGAGCGGAAGTCACATCGGCTCTAGTGACAAAGGGGTATTGTCCCAAAAAACAGTGGGCAAGACTTGGGAATCGACCTCATGAGGAGAGTCCAGCATTGAGCGGCATGACAATAAAGCACAGCCAGGAGGGAGAAACAGAAAGACGGAGCTATGAAAATTGATAGCCAAGGTTATCCTGTGCAAAAGGTGACTCTTTCCCATTTTTGTATTGTATTGTATTGTTCTCAGAGGTCCATGCAGCCCTCAGCAACAAAGGAAGCTCACTTATAAGCATTCTCACTGCAATGTTATTTGATCAGATATCAGATATGTTATACCTCTTATACACTAGGACTTCTGCTATCATAATTTACACAGATATATTGGGATAAGAATCCTGGCAGGGATAGAATGTACCAGGGGGGAAAAAGGTCCTGGCGTAGAGCTTACATAACTGTGTGTGTCTCCAGCACTGGATTTGTCTACTGAGTGTCATGATCCAACTAAGAAAGTGACTGCATGCTATACTGGAAAAGGACAGACTGAAACTGGCTACAGTTGCTGCTATTAAAACTAGAAAGAACAGACTGTATCTGCAATTTGTGCTTGTATTTACCTACTAACCCAAACTCTGCATGTTTACTTTACACAGTGTAACTGTATTATAGATTATATGTTGCCTTAAACCATTTTAACTCGATGTACTGAAATAAAAACGTTGGCTTGAAGCATATGCGTTAATCATTGAGTTGTAGAATGACACAAAGCCACTCTTGTGATTGACACAACGCTGAAATGCGCCTCCGTACAAACGCTGTTAACTGTGGTATCGTGTTACCGCTATGGTTGTGATGGCAGGAAGTCAGACAACCGGAAGTCACGACGAAGCGTGAAACGTCACGATGCAAGCAGCGTGACAGACATCATAACAAAACCAACAGCACAGGATCACTCTGCTTTCTTATTAAAAAAAAACAACATACAAACAAAACAATGAATTAGCAATTTCATAATTTGCAACTACTTTTTATTTTATTTAAAATACAGATTATGTCAATATTATGTAGTATATACCGTAAAAGAGTTTATAGAATTATATCGAATTATCGAATAGAAATATGTTCATCTATTCATGTGTTAGTTTTTTTTATTCCATTGTTTAAAAAAAAATATAATATTTTTTTATCTACTTGCTTATTACTTGCTTTTATTTATTTATTTATTTAATAAATATTTATTTTCGATTTTAGATATTAAAGATGTATATATTTATTAAATAAATCAATTATTTGCTTGTTTGCTTAAAGTTTTCTTAATTAAGGGGAAACTTTATGGGGTGAGAGGAAACTGGAGGAAACCCACACAGATATGAAATGAGAACCCTGAAGCAGTGAGGCTGCAATGTTTCCCACTGCACAACAATTTTAAATGTACTTTAATATGGCTCTCAAAGTTCCTAAAGGAAACCCAATGTGGTGCTCAAGGAGTTGCTGTGTTGTTTGGTATGAGTGACAAAGGCAAAATTACCCTTCTGAATGATATTGCACAGAACAATCCACCGAATACCACAAGTGTCTGCGATTGCTGTAATATACGTCAAAGATCTAATGCAGGATCATAATTGTATTATTTTTTTCCACACATTGCCTTTAAGACCAAGGAGACGTTCGGCAATTCTTGGTTCTTTGTTGTCTGGCTATTTTACATTCCCCTTAGTGGTACAGTTGAGTCTCTGGCAGGAACAGGGGGTGGGGGGTGGGGGGCAATCTTATTCAGTAATCCAGTCTGTTGCCGGGAGCTATGTCTAAAATGTTGTGACAGTGCTACATAGGAATGCTAAAGCATGCATTCCTTGTCTACTGTTTGGGAGCATGAGCTCAGCCAAATCCATTCCAACTAGTCACTGTACACGGTTAGTTTGTACTGATCTGACTCCTGTATTCAGCCACACTGACCTCGTGATCATGTCAGCAACTACATTTGGCAGGATTACTGATGCCATAATGAAAACTAATTCCAGCACACAGGGCGTCTATATAAGAAAGGTCGCTATGACCGCTTTCCTTAGTGAGTTTACTGAGCCACCTCTGTATGGCTAGAAATAGCTGTCAATCTGTCAGCATGCACATTGTATGCCAATGCTTTACTATATACATTTTCATCTATCATACCTAATTACCAAGACTTTTATGATACACTTGTTTTGTAGTTTAATTCGGTATGTTATAATTCTAACATTAAAGTTGTTCTTAAATATTCCACACATTAGTGTTTTAACTAAAATATCTGGTCTAAAGACAAATACCAGGTTCTGTAGGTGCAAAGTAATGTTCTGACCTGCAAATATCCAACCAAACAGAACATGATGAGTAGCTCTGTTTGTTTCCAATCAAGTAGTTTAGCAGTTCCTAAATCTCCTTTGTATTGCACAAGCCTTTTATGGTGTTTTTTTGTAGTTTATTTTGTAACTGGCTCTCAGTTTTCTAATTATGATGTCAAGCAGTGCAACATCATTCTTTATAGGGGTCATATCACTTAACCATCCTTCAGCACTGATCGCTAATAACGTGCAGCCTTTGCTGCCTTCCCTCCCAGCAAATTATACACTGTTATTTGGGGCGTACATGTTTCTGACTCTGCATCAAGATGGCCTTTATTGACTCAATATTTTTTAATATAATGGACTATGACCGGTCTATCAATAAAATTCTGTAAATGTCAAACAGATAAGCAGAAAATTATTGCACAGAGCCATGCCTACATTTGTTACTCTGGCACTGTGAATTCTCCTGTAATTGCTGCGGAGAGATAATTGAATTCCTATGAGCCAAAATGTACCAGGGTTTAGTAGGCTCTTGAGTCTGCATGGCATGAGGCCATGACAAAAGAACGGCATGCTCCTTTATTGTAATGTTTCTTAGAACATGATGTGTACTTCCACAGTTTGTGGAAATTAAAGTCAGTGTGCAGATTAGTACATTATTAAGTGCACACATAGCAGGTTGCCTTGCAGAGAGTTTGTTCTTCTAATCCTGCACAATGCATGAACTCTTGCACAAGTGAAAATAGATTTAACATATGCAGTGTACTACTTGATTTATAATTTACTGAGATCATCTGCAGAATTTAAAGGGCATTAGATTGACCTTCCCAATCATGCACATGCTCATGCTCATGCTTTTCCCTTGTCTTTCCACTCAGCTGCTTGTAAATAAAGTTCAGAATATCCTGGAACATTCTGTCTCATTTGTACATTCAGTTCAGTTAGCCAATCACAAGGGCAGGAGGGTGCCAAAACAACAGAGCAGGGAGGGTCTTTTTCCTGCTCCAATCCTTGCACATGGTCCTTTCTATTGCACAATATATTAGGCATGTTTATGTAAAATGTTTGTCTGAGAGTAAGAGATTTTTGCTTTCAAGTTGATATGTAAAATGTGCATGAACCCTGAGCTCTGTTCATGATTCACACCAGGAACCGATCCTAGCGTCTTTTCTTTCCCACAATTACATTTATATAATGCTCAATAAAAGTTTTCAGCTCAGTGCACAATTATGCATAGATAATGTTGCTCATAAAGAGCACAAAGGGAAGGAGTCGGCCTGAACTTCTAAAAATCACAGACTGTACCTTACTAGAAATTTTAACAATACTCCACCCTAAAGTCAAGAACAGAATCTTCTGCATCCACACTTAAACTGAGGTGATCTTAGGAAGTAAATGGAGCAGCTTGCACCTGTCTGTCAGCCCTCATTAAATCTGCCAACAAGCACATTTTCACTGAGTGCACATAGCAACGATGACAATATCAGTGTTGTGGCAAGTATATAGCTGAAGGCATGACTGCAGTTTTTCCAAAGAAAGACAGGAAGTTAAAGAAGAGGGGGGGGGGGGGGCAGATGGAAGGGAGGATCTGGAAACCTCTTTTGTTTTTTTTTCTCTGACACTTTTTTAAAGTTATGGTTCATATGTTCCGTTGTTTTTGATGTTTGTGTGTGGAAAATAATAAGGAAAGGTATGTTTATGCCGGTGGCACAGTATCAGTTGAGCCAGCACTCGTCCACAAACCTAGCTTTTTTCCACCCGTAAAAAAAGCATTCTCTTTCCAACCTTTGTCATATGATTAACACTTTCAAAGAAACTTACTTTGTAAGCCATGAAGTTTGTACATGCATCATTCTGTAAAATCTTTACAAAGAAAAGCAAAAAAATGAATGCTGCAACCCTTAAGGACAGGCATGTTTTTCATAGTGTACAACACAGTTGCAACACAGTCAACTTGAATAATGTAGCTGAACTGACAACAAGTCTACGAATCAATACCTCAGACACGAAGGCTGAAAACATGCTTTGCACTAGAGTTTAGAAAAACAAAACCAAAAAAAATGAGTGCAAGGGCAGAAAACATCACTGGATTAATGAAATGCCAGCATAACATGTTATGATAGTGTTTTTGTTGTGGAGGAGAGGGGGAACAATACATGACTCATCACATTTAAATGATGCATCATGCTTAGGAGGTTGTGTGCATGTGTGTATGGAGGTGGGGTGGGAAGGTGGATCGGTACACAATACAGAACCGGAAAGGTCCGGTTCTGTAGGGTATCAATAGGGGGGTGAGAGAGATAGCAAGAGAACTGGAGAGAGAAAAAGAGAGCGAGAGAGAGATAGTGAGAGAGAGGCTATTATCAGCTGTCTTGTTTCCTTCCACTCTCTGGCTCTATTTTGACACCTGTATCAAAGATCTACCTGGAAAACTGGAGTGAAAACATATCAAAATATCATGTGCCGAGTTCTGTTTATGATCTTAAGTTACACGATAGAATGACCAAAGCTGCTGCAAGAGGTGATTGAGTCCATCATTTTTTCTTTTTTTTTAATTAGCACAGCTGAGGGTATGGCAGGTCATAACAAACACGTGTGCTTGTGTTTTCCGGGAAATAGAAGTCAACAGCATTTTGCATTGTAACACAATCAGCTGTTAAAAAAAGAAATAGTTCATAGAAGTATATAACATATAAAATAAATGAAATGCTCCTAAGATACAGAGTGGTTTCACCACTGCCCTTCTCCTCTCTGCTTCTGCATTGTCCTTTTTAGCAACCTTTGATATTTTTAGCTCTCTGTTTCCTGGCTTTCATTATGAGACTTATTGTACTGTACAGTATGACCTCCTGGCTCCAGTCAGTGTCTGCAACACCCTTCACCCTTACAAAGGGCTGTTTAAATAGATACATCAGTATGATCTGCAGCTTTTACACAGAAAGTGGGTGTGTTGTTCTCAAATTAGGGTCAAAGCAGTTTAGTCGTGAGATCCACTAATTACATGAAATATGTAGGAATTAACAAGGGAGTAAAACGGCACTCCTACTCTGTGCTACTCTGCTTTAATGTCTCTGTCTGGGAAGAGAACCAGCTCTGCTAAAATGAACAAATAAATAAATATATCTCAGAGCATGCCTTTCCTCACATTCCAGAAAATCCTGGCATTTTTTCAATTTCCTTGGTAGTTCCCACTCCTGCAGGTCTTTCCGACTAGTGTGTGTGTGTGTTTCCTGTAAGAGAGGCGAGATATTTATTTCTCAGAAGCTAATAACCACGTGCTCAGGCAATTCTTTGGTATATACAGTATATCATACATACTCACTCATGCTCTTGTAAACATCACATGCTGGCTGCATGCAATAAATGGTATTTATTTCATAGAAAGCAATGAAGAGGGCAGATAGTTTTCTTCCCACAAAAAAACAACAACAATATTATTGCATTAGGGAGCTCTTTACTTGCATATGGCTTAGTGGAAATCCACATTTTACAGAGAAAATAAAGAGAATTACTGGAACTGTAGAGGGAAAAGCATGCTGTAATCCATCTTACACATACTAAATATAAACAATAGGTATGTAAGTATATTAAAGGGATATAACAGATATAATACAAATATGAATAAAAGAAATACTAGGAAGTTTGCCAGGAAGGTATGTAGGGCATCTAGCTAAAAGCAAACTTTCAGCTATGAGGCTTAAATAAAGACCCTGTTCATCAACATTAGTTGGTTGACATAATAATTGCCTGCTTAAGGTTGCAATGGTTCAAATTATATTAAAAAAGAAACTTTTAATATTGCCACACATTACGTTAAAGTGGAGTGGAATTCTTTTCAGAGCATATCTCAGCTTTGGAGGATAGGGGCAAGGGAGCATGTTCTGCAGCCCTGGAGGAGAAAGGGTTAGCTTAACAATGCTAGGGCTTGAACCCCAACTGTCTGACCAACAAATCAGAGGCTTTATCACTTTATTTTATAGAAAATATCGTGCTCCTGAGAGGTGCCACAACCATTTGGTCAGAAGTCCATTACTGTCAGGAGATCCATCCATTGTCTGTTTCTTATCCCTTGTGACTATCCTAGTTTACTCAAAGGTGGGGTACACCCTGGACAGACCAATCCTAGACAGTCCGGCCCTGGACAGTCCAGCAAAATTGCACCCTCATCCGCTTTTAGCGATGTAAACACATGTCTTTGTACTTGAGCAGAAAAGTACCTGTAGGAAACTCCTGCAGCATGGAGGCAGGAATTGTACTAGGAATTGTCCAAGCTCAGAGGTTAAAGAAAAACATGCTAAACACTAAGCACTTTTGCCCTGTCAGAAGATCATCAATTCACACCCTGTTGATGCAATAACAAGAGCAAAATGATACTTTTGAATACTTTCTATCCAACTGACAGTCAGAGCAACTCTTCAATTTTTGCAATCTATGAGTTCATGTATGCAGAAGAGGCTCGACAGCACTTAGAAGTGTTACTCTGTCCTGTGATGCAGCATGAGCAGTATTTAAAAAGACACAACTGGCTGCTTTCACAAGTCTCACAGGAAGCACATCCCTGGTTCGTAGCCACCATAGAAGATTCCATTTAGGCTATACCCACTTTGGAATACAGATAAGGATGTTTGGAGCACTAATCAGATACAGATACAGATGACATTGGATTACACCTTTAATCAGCACTATACAACAACCCAGGTAACAGAGAATGTTATCAGAATACCCAATAAGTATTTAAGAGTTTCTAAGATAGAGTTAGTCTTAATACAGTCCAAAAAAAAAAAAAAAAAAAAAAACATTCTTGCTATGTTTTAAAATCCATAATTTCTATAGTGGTTTGCCCCACAATGCATTTCAAACATTGCTCTTGTCATGCCAAACCCCCCCCCCCCTCCCGACAAAAACTAATTCCATCAACCAAAAGTGTTACAACAACATAATAGCAATATCTTCAAATGTTATATACAATATATATCTGATTTTAATAAATCAGATTAAAAATTATTTAAAGCCAACATTTTCAAAACTTCTAATGTTTGCAAAATGTCTGTTAAGATAAAATTGTAAGCTGGGATCATTACATTATCATATATTTTATAAAAGGAGGTGGGTGGAATTTTTAGATATAAATAACTGCAAAATAGGCAAAGAAACAAATCCTGGTGTCAAATGGGGTTCAAATCAGTTGTTATATGAGATCCTTTAGATGCGCTCGCCTTTCTGTCGAACCACAGGGCAACCTAATTTACTTAGCTGACATCTTTTTTTTACCACCTTATATGGATCATTGCTTTGCAAACCACAGCAGTCACTAGACAGAAATGCCGTTGCTTGATATTGATGGTGGATTATTAATCTGGCTAGCTCAGTTGCAGTAGTGGAAACATTTTACTGAAGGCTCTTTGGAGGGTGCTGACAACTATTCTATGCTTTTCCCTTAGATCTGCAGGTCCTGTCCTGCTCCACAACAGACACTGTTGACCAGCCCAGTCCATAGTAACCATATATGGCAACATAGAGTCACGTGACAACAGCATCAACATAGACAGGATTACTATGGAGATCAACAAAACACTCCTAAAAAATCTGTTGCACAATGAAGTACTTCTTAATCCCTCTGAAGTTTGTTTGGGTTGTGATTTCCATTTCATGACATATGACTTGAATGACATGTGACTTGAATGCTGATGGATGGATGATCTTCACCCACAAACGTTGTTCAGAAGAGACAATCCTATGTGTCGTGTGACTGTTTTTCACAGTCACACGGCACATTCATGAAAAACATAAAGAGAATGAGGTCAAATTTTGTTAATTACTATTGGCCTATTCTTCATCTTGTTTTTGAGCTTTCCCCTGAACTACCAAAACAATCTGTGATAAGTTGAAGAGGGCCTGAGTAAGGCACATGTCATATTCATGGGATCAGCTGTATGCTCATTTTATTCATGCCTAAAGAGCAATGTGGGCTGCCTCCTAGGTTTGACCATACATCAAAACCCACAACTGGTTCTCTTTGTTCCTCAATCAGCCTGCTTGTGTTTTTTTCCAGTGTTTGGAGCTATTTCTGGAGCCAAGACAAATATAGTGAGGGGACGCTGCTTATAATACACGTTTGACTGAGTGGGCTTGTGTCCAAAAACCTCATGCGATGCTCGGGCAAATTAATTGTCACATGCCTCTTGCATAATCCTGACTAAGTCTGACTGGCTCTTGAACACAATATACCATTTGTTCTTATTATAGTGTCTACACATCAGGTCCGGACCTCTGTGAAGACATGTGACAATAACATGCACAGTGTCTTAGCTCTATATATTGTGTACAGATTGTTGTTAAAAAGCAGAGGCTTCATTTGGTTCCCTTCTTGTGCACCCATTTCCTGTAAATAAAGCAAACCCACATGATGAATTTGAAAGGAACAGCAAACAAACCTGCAACAAGTCACATATCTCATGGAAGAAATATTGTCCATGTGACGCTGGGGTAGTAAAGAGTTCCCATAGGGACCACACTAACCCAAACAGTGACCCACACACACATACACATACAAACACTAAAGCCAACATGGAACACCAAGCACTGATACTGACACTTGTCATGCACCTATAATAACAGTACCTATGACCTGTATGGGTGCCAAACAGCAAGAACAAAGAAATCACATCACGACTGCACCATAGTTACTCAGGATGAAGAGCAAAACCAAAACACACAGCACAGATACACTAAACACAGAGCTGGTTTGCTTCATGCAGAGCTGCAAAACAAAAATCCTAAGAAAAAATTCACCAGAACAAAAATAACCATTTTGCTCAAAGTGGACAAACACACTGAACAGAAATAAAAAAGAAATCAGACATCATATTTAGTACTGAGCCATTCTCAGCACTCTCCTCTGAATGTGACCGTCTCACTCAGTGTGCTCAGTAGCTTAATAGTTTAAAAAGCTCATACTGATGCTTGTACACAACCAAGCTAAAATATGCAGAATGGAGGACAAAGCCAAAGTACAAAAACAATAACTACAACATTGATGCATGTAAACACATTTTTAAATCTCCAGGTTTTTTTTTTCATGTTTACATTTCCATTAGTAATTAATCATCCATTAATCAGGATAAATTAAACAAAAAAAACAAACAAGAAAAAACAACTCTGTGAAAACTCCTTTTCAGCCATGTAGCTAGACTCTGGATCAATTAACTGCCTTCAGCTAAATCTATCCAATTTCTGTATCACTTATCCTACACATGGTCCCAGGAAGCCTGGAATCCCTCCCATGAGACTCTTAGCACAAGGAAGGGGACACCACCACAGGACACCGATCACACACACACACACACACACACTCATTCACATTCTACAAGCAGTTTAGAGATGCCAATAAGCCCACTGCACAGGTCTTTGGATTGGAGGGAAACCGAAGTACTCAGAGGAAATCTCCAAAGAACAGGGAGAACATACAAACTACACACACAGGCCAGGGTTCCGAGGCAAATATACTAACCACTAAGCCACCTGCCTTCCACCTTCAGCTAAATCTGTTCCATAAATGATTGGATAAAGTTCTAGAAGCTTAATTTGTACTACAGAATTGGTTCATGTTTAGAAAACTAGACAAATGCAACAATGGCCAGTTTTTCCTACTCTGATCTTCTCCACTGCCATATCTAAAATATTTTGGATTTGTAACTGGACTGCAGTCCAGTAGATAGCAACCCCTGGTTAAAACCCCTGGGACATTTTCTGGGGTGTTTAAATGTTAAATGTTTCTTATAAATATAAATGACTCTCCTATAGAATAACACTTAAACTTTTTTCTGATGGCTTTATAATTTAAATCTTGTATCAATCCATGTGCATGTATGCAGGTTGATTCTGCATTCAAGGCAATGTTGCAGCTTCTAATTCGCTTACATCCAGAAAAGCCATTGAAATGAGTGGTGCCTCATCAACATACTGGGAACAGTATAACATGCCCTTCTCTTTTTTCTAAATAGTTTATATTTGTATTAACTTTAGACTACATAATAAACACTGGTTTGAGAAGCTCATCACTCTCTCTCTCTCTGTGTGTGTGTGTGTGTGTGTGTGTGTGTGTGTGTGTGTGTGTGTGTGTGTGTGTGTGTGTGTGTGTGTGTGTGTGTGTGTGTGTGTGTGTGTGTGTGTGTGTGAGAAATTAATGTATGCCAGTATGTGATACTATAACACAGTGTTTTATTGATGTCTCCAACAGTAACAGGTTATAGAGGTGAGAACGACGCCTTAACAGAAAACAGACATGCATAATAGAACACTGTTTTCATGGCATCTATCCCTGTCTGAGCATAGTGTTACCCAGAATATAATCCTTTAATCTGTAAATTTACCATTCAATAACTGGGTTCAAGGTCCTCTATGTCGTCAGAACACAAACTTCTTATTTAGCACCCATGTTATCGGATACCAGAGGGGAATCCTTGGGATCTTAAAGACTTTCAAAGAACATCTAAACATTTCTCTGAACTAAAAGTCTGTTACTTGTATTTAATATATACGTATAATATAAAACCAAAGGGTTAAATTCAATGATCCAAACAGGATTTTTCTTATGGTGGTTTACTAGGAGCCATATGAGCTCACTATTTGGTTAGGGCTAACATAATTAGAAAGTAACAATGTAAAATGAACTGCAGGAGAAAACATAGTGTATGTTCAGACTAAATAAGATACATGTGTGTGCAAGTGCATAAAGTTTTTTGTACACATATGTGCCTATTGTTAAGAAAGGACAGATTATGAGGAACTTGACTCTTCCATCTGGACCTCTGTTCTTTGCACTTTGTACTCATGTGACACAATGTTCCAGTGAGAACATCCCATGCAGTTCAAAGAGAGAGAGAGAGAGAGAGAGAGAGAGAGAGAGAGAGAGAGAGAGAGAGAGAGAGAGAGAGAGAGAGAGAGAGAGAGAGAGAGAGAGAGAGAATTTTGCTCTTTTGCATCTTTGTGTACTTTGAGAGAAAACAGTGAAATAGTGAGACAGATCTAAGGAACAGGACAACTAGTGAAACACAGAGTGTTACCAAGTCATCACAGAGGTGCCTGATGATTAAATTGACAATTTTCTGTGTGTGTGCATGTGTGTCTGAGTGTGCGTGTGTTTGTGTGTGTGTGTGAGAACAAATGAAAGGGAATACACTGTGCATGGAGCCTGCCTTTGTCACAAAAAACATGTCTGAAATGAAAGGACTTAGTGTTTGATCATGTCTTAGCAAGGAAAGAGCTATGACCAGATTTCATTCTGTGGTGTAACTGGGGAGGAAAGCATGTAAGATAAAATTTATATATGAATCATATATAAATTTTATAGTCTCAGGGACTACTGGACATGCACATGATGCTAACTGGAAGCTAATAGATAAATGGCTCAGATGAAACATATGACATTAACCTACTACAAAATACTGACAGAAAAGATATATAGGTGTGCATGTGTGTGCACGTGTGAGTGTGTCGGTGTGTGCATTCAGGCTGACTGAACCGATTGAATTGGGGATTTGGTCTGTCTGCGATGGCCTCTGTGTAATTGGGCCAATGCTGGCCTGGCCTTGTTTACAGTCTGCAGACAAAGGCACTTCACAGGGACTTTCGAACTGTGGCCGGGATGCCACACTCCACACATGTCTGACACACCGGTCAGACAGTAACCCTGAGATCACGTGAAACTGCAAGACATATTTTTAGTTTTAAAAAGATTTGTGTATTTTTAGGACCATCTTAATTCTATGCACTGTATATCTTCCTGTGCAGAATTTGGACAAAGCTACAGTAAAAAGCTAAATTTCTATGTATATTTAAATTTTCAGCTAAATGTTGTTTAGTTTAAATATACATAGCATTATTGCACATTTTTAGCTTGCAAGTAAAAACCATGTCTTCAGCTGATAGTGGTATGCGGAGTAATTATGGAATTGTATGGGGGCAGGGGGCCCTCTGAAAATCTGGAGCTCTGCAAGAGGCATGTGGCAAGTGCTCTGGAGATTGTGGCTGCAAAACACTGTAGCTTTGTGCAAAATGGCATAGATATATTTTGCATACTGCAACAATATACTGTATATTACACACTCAAATCAGTGCACAATATGCATGATTCATTATTTCCTATACGTCCAATCGTGCACCCATCTGACAAATACACAAGGTAATTAAAAAAATCAAGCACCAAAAAAGCAATAAGCCCAAGAATCTCTTTAGACATTGGAGCTGGAGTAAATTGTGTTGGTAGTGAATGCAGTAACAAAACAATAAAGATAAATGTTGACTCCAGTTAAAAAGAAATAAAGACACTTTAGAAATAAAGGAAATATTTCAATTTTATTTTTTATTTTTTAGCAATGGACGAAGTCTCAAAGCAGCTTTACAGAACATAAGAAATATCAAGAAAAAAGGTTTAATATTAGATTAATACTTACATTTATTACAATTATCAATTACATTTTCTATTTGTCACTAATGAGCAAGCCTGAGGTGATCGTAGCAAAAACTCCCTAAGATGATATGAAGAAACTTTCAGAGAAACCAGACTTAAAAGGGAACCCATCTTCATGTGCAGGACACCAGAGAGTGTGATTATAAATAATTATAAACCCCAGAGAGTGTGATTATGAATCATCATCAAATTCGGTTTTAGTTATGAAGTGTATTAATGATTTCCAGAAACAGCTTGTTATATACAGTAAGGAATTCATACATAAAGGTATGCACCAAATTGACAATATCTTCTGTATGTTGAGGATTGTGGTGATCTGGAACCTATCGATGAGAACAAGGAAGACATACTCATTGAACAGGATGTCATGAATATACACACTCTCACACATTGATTCACTGCTATTAATAATATAGACTAGACTAATCCCTCTAATATGCTGTGATTGGAGTGTAAAGTAAATTATAAGAACCCTCTAGGAGTAGCTGAAACTGTAAAAAATAGGCTAATTATTTCAATATGAACATGAACATAGCTCCCAGAACTTAGCACCCCAAAGCAGAATTATTATTTATTTAGCTTGCTAATTTATTTTTGTGCTAGGCTAATATAATCAAATTAAACAAAACCACCACCAACAACAACATCAGTTGCATCAGTAAATTTCTGGCATAAATTGGCAGTTTAGCTAAACTTTTTTACAGGTTGCATGTTTTCTAGCAATACTAGCAATCTCTTTAAATATTAGCTCATTGTCAATGTGTGATTGCAGCTGAAATGTTAAAAACACAGATTTAAAATAATATGCAAAACAAACTCATCAAACATTAAGAGGGCACATTTTAATAGCCAAGACATTCAGACACATCCTTCTTGATCTATGTTTATTCATTGAGCTGGTTTAGAAAAATAGACAGCTAATCATCAGGGAAACGTTTTTCTAGGGTGATTTCATGATTGAGAATGAAATTCATTTGGGCTGTGCTTCGAGTGTGTAAGACAGGACAAAAAAAACCCCAGAAATCTCTTGACAAAAGTATGAGAGTTTCACAACCCTGTAATATGCTAGACCTTGAGGAGACAATGTATTTTCTTTGAGCATGTCCTGTTAACACGACACTCTAAATACCCAGCCTTAATCATTAGAAGGCCAGACCAGCAAGTGATAGTTATAATGGCAGCCTCTGATAACCTTCCTCTAGAGAGTTCCCCTGAGAAAGTCTGGAGTCAGTAGCATGAGGAGATTAACATGACTGGCCTAATTACACAGACCTCCTGCTGGGATAGTGCACTGACAGCTGCTAGTAACTGTAGCCATGAAGATAAACCATTATAAGTACTTGGACAACTGGTCTACAATCAACTAGCTCTCAATTGCTGCAAGAAAAATGATCAAGTTGTCAAGACTGACTCTTTCATAATTTTCCTATTGGCCTATTTTACCTACACACTGCTGGGTCACAATGTAATAATACTCAAAGGATTTGTATGAGGACTCAACCACTATATTCCTACCACTCAAAAAACAGAGCTGCTGGTACATTTTATTCACAAGTTCTAATGACAAATTGCATAAATTTATTTTCTTGTACTTGCATAGATACTCAGTGTTCTGCTCAAATTCATAATTAGACTTAGCCAGACAGCTTGTGGATCTAAATGTGACTTATGAGTCTTATGAAATTAAGCATGTCCAAAATCACATATGTGACAGTACCTACTGAATTTGATCCAATACTTGATGCATTTGATTCATTACCTAATGCATTTAATTCAGTACCTACAGCATTTGGTTCAGTACCTACTGCATTTGATTAATGAATTACTGCATATGATTCATTGCTTATTCCATTTAATTCAGAGGATACTGCAGTGTTTTGTGAACTACTGCATTTGATATAGTACATACTACATGTGACTCGTTAATTACTGCATTTGATTCGTTACCTATTCCATTCGATTCAGAAGGTACTGCAATGTTTTGTGACCTAGTGCATTTCATTCAGTAACTACTGCTCGGCTTTTAATACAGTACATACTGATCAGTATATGTGTGTAGTATGAATACAATCTGGACATACTACATCTGCCATATTGGCATTGTTATTTGACCTATGATGTAATAACCTCCCACCCTATTTTTTTTTTTTTTTTTTTTTTTTTTTTTCCCACCTTATTTTTTCTTAAACCTTCCACTAGTTAACAATTTACTCAGGTGTTGTTAAACAAGTACACGATTTAACCACAAGGAACAACGTTTAACGCCAATACCACAATTTTATAGCAGACACGCTGCCTTCTGCTATTTCTGACTATTATAGCTATATATGGCTCTTGTGCCATTGCGATATGTGATGTAGTGGTTCCATACAGCAGAATCCATCAGGTCGTCAGGTATTTCTTACGTACTGTTTTATGAAAACTGAGAATTTAGTCATAATACGTCTTTGGCATAATGCCTTCTGCATATAAAGAATCTATTTATAGTTGACAGCAGTAGCCAGAGCAGAGATCTTTTACATGCTAGCAGAATTGATATACAGATGAGCTGCAGTTATGCATTATAATGCATGTACGATTTTCTGGGAATATTTTATATAATAAAGACAATATATTTATTAAACTGCAACTGTATTACCTCGGAATGTGTTATCTGTTCAATCGGAACTTACATACTTAAGTGTGTTACATAAAACACACACACACACACACACACACACACACACACACACACACACACACACACACACACACACACACACACAGTTAACAGTTAGCATTATCTTGTTTGCTTTTTCTTGGTAAGGATACAGTCTTATTAATTCAGATCTATTATATTATTAATATTTTGTATATAGAAGGATTATTATCAGAAGGATTTATTAGCAATTACCATTTGCAAACAACATTAAGCCATACACAAATAATATACCTATATTTGTACAGGATACCGACACAAACAAACACTGGATCTCTAGGATGTATCTTGCAATTTGTAGGTACAAACAGTTCTGTTTGGTATCTAAAGAACCCGAGTAACAAGTCTACAGCCTGCTGAAGGAGAGGGAGCCTCCACCCCATACCACACATGCTGTTTCCCAGTACAACAGCTCAGTGTTTGAAGGCTTGTGTGCCTGCTGTTATCTATGCTGCTTTTCATTCCTGGAACACTACACAGGTTTCTAAGAATTGGCCCTGTTCCTCTTAAGCTTGCATGTCCTTAGCTTAGCATAATTTATTATACACATTGTTGTCACATGCCTGCATTCTTCTGCAGATTACATGAACAAATTCAACCTTTGCAAACAAAGCACAAGCAAGCAAACATTTTTTTTTTTAGTCATAATACTGATACAATTATGAGAAAATTTTGCCTCAGAGAATGATCAACCCTTTACTGCTCTTTCAAATTTTTTTTGTACTAAGCTACTTTAGTGTGTTTGATTTTAAGGCTGGGTTTAATGAAGAAACGTTAGTGCAGATGGTGGTTAAAATAAAAAAGAGCTAGAACCATAAGTCATGTGCCAGCATTACTTTAGACTCACATGCATGTCTGAAAGCTGTGCAGAAATGTGAGCAGGCTGCTGCCTGACTCCACGTGGCCAGTGGGGGAAAAAATAGGTATGAAAGGGATCTCAGCAGATGTGAGGCCCAAAGCACAGTCTCTACCTTTGTTAAGTTGAAGGGAGGAGGGGGCAGACAGACACCCCTGGGGTCTGAGAGCAGATCACCAGCTTCTGAGAAGACACTTACCCCAGGTTCACAGCTCGATGTTAACCCCACCTGTTTGTCAATAGGGTTTGACAAACCTTTCCTAATGCGTGCCTCCGGCTTACAAGCGGCCTCTCCGCTGGCAGGGAAATCTGCCACCTGGGACCTGGAAACAGAAAAAAAAGACTGCATTCCACCACAGAGACCTTAGATAAGATAAGACTCCTATTCTAGGTAACACTGTTACACGGAAGCTGCAGGGTAAATGGTACATGTTTGTGTCAGGGCGTGAGTGTGTATAAAATGGGTGGAGGTTAAAGAGGAGTCTCGGCTTAAATAGTTCCTATCCAGGCATCAGTAATCCACCAAAAGGGGTTATTCCTTTGAGCTGGAAAGACAAATGGAATGACTCATGGAAAGGATTGGTGGAAATATCCAGCATGTTTGATTAAGTGTGAGGCTGATAAAGAAAAGTGTTCCATACTGCATGGTATTAAAGAGCAGGACAATAAACTGGAGAAAACAAAAAAAGTCTTCTGAAAAGGTCCACACTGAAGGGACAGTCATGAGTGAGATCTTGTTAATGAGGTCTCAAATGTTAGTAAAGCAGCTGCAAGAGTGATTCTTGTAAATTTTTGTAATGTTCCCAGGGGAAGTACTTCAACCACAAGCCTAACCTTGCACATGTAAGACTCAGCACAGTGTTCAGGGAAACGTGCCAGCAAATGTGCTGATTTCATGAATTTATGATACTATCTAAAGAAAATATGTTTTGAGTTCATATGTGTACTTAACATGACAAATCAGCAAACCTATTTAAGACCTTGCTTTGATAGTCAGCAAAATGCGCCAAGCAAGTGCAAAATGATTACCTTTTCAACTGCTCAGGTTAGATTAGATGATTGGAAAAGATAAACAAAGAACTAAGAACAAATCTGAACATGCCATGCTTTTTCACTGATGAATAATTTAACTAATCACATGACGTATGTGTGTGTGTGTGTGTGTGTGTGTGTGTGTGTGTGTGTGTGTGTGTGTGTGTGTGTGTGTGTGTGTGTGTGTGTCTGTGTCTGTGTCTGTGTGTGTGAGAGAGAGAGAGAGCACGTGTTCTCATGTGCTATGTCATTCTGACCAGAGCAGCTCTTCTTTTGACATTTCACTCGTGCTTCCTGTCACACACAGGAAACAGTGTGTGTGCATGTGTGTGTGTTGCAGTTTCCTTAGAACAGAACAAGTGTATCAAATGATTTTTACAGATAGTCTCTGTGTTGATCATTCTCACAAATTCATGCACCTGCAAGAACAACAATGCATTTAGATGATTTTATTACAGGTTTCTTAAACCTTGTGATGGTTATATAGAGCAAAACCTAATGAAATCAATACCAATAGAGGTAAAAGGTATTATGAAAAATGGGCTAGTGGGAAAAACATATAGATTGGGCTGAGAAAGGTGATACAGCTGATACTGTATGTGTACTTGACGTGGATAATGTGCCCGGAAGAGAAGAACATACTGATGAAAGACTAGAGGTGTGATTACAGAGGAATTACCCCATCAGGTGTAATTCTTGTAAATATCTGTCACAATCTCCAAGAGAAATACTCTTGCTTTTACTCTTGTTTTCATCGTTTCTGCTGATTTGGCATCAATGTTTATCCTGCTTCAAGAGAATAGATAAAAAATATGTTTGTATAAAATGAACCTTATACACTATGAGTCACAATTCCCTTGCAAACAAATGAAAAATTAGCTCTTTTCCTTTAAAGATTTCACACCCCTCTTTTCTATGGAAATATATATATATATTTCCATATATATATATTTCCATTTCTAGCCTAATATTTACCATAAACTAGGACCATTTTGATCATTGTATGTGTATAAATCTAGTACAATACAAACCCAGTCTACTCAGTTTCAACAGTGTTACATCAGAGGTGGGGATATTTTTTAAAGGGACAGTACACAAAAAAAAACTGATGGTAAGTCATTCTCATATTTACCATTTTCCACAGAATATTTACTGACACCAACACAGACCTGATGTGTCCACAATCTTTTTGGGGCTTTTCCTTTCCATGTGTTATCTCATGGACCAAATCAGAATGAGCAACCTTCAACGATTTTAGTTTTAGAAAGTAAATAAGATATGGATTGTTATACCTCTAAATAGATGTGTATTTTAGTGTGTTCTCTTTGTATCCATTTTGACGCCGTTGCTAGATTTTGTAGTCACAATTTCAAATAATAAATTATAATAAAAACATTTTTAACACCTCCATAATGATTTTCTGTTCCCAAAGGTATTGAGATGCAGCACTTATCTTCATCAAGGGTCATTTAAACAGTGTCAGATGAAAACCAATACGTCATGGCCCTGCACTTTATGTAGACCATACACAAAGAACAGCCCTTATACCAACTGCAATATATTGCACTGCATCATGGATGCTTAGGTTTTGTAGCTGACAGTTCAGGGTTTAAAACAAGCATTTCTTACTTCCAGCATCTCAACACTCATTTTTTCAAAGTTTTGTCCTTTCTCTTTTTTCTTGTTTTTGTACAAATATGTAACAAGGTCTCTAAATCGCAAGCTAGACAATACTCATGATTAGGCATGCTTTGACAGGGAATTCTTCAGGTGAAAGGTCTCTGTCTGAGCCTTGTCTGCAACATGTCATGTAGTGTGCACAACCCTGCAGCAAACACCAACACTATACATTTAAAGCGGGCGAGTGTGAAAGAGTCAGCAGTTCTGAGATGATGAAAGTTGTGTAGTCAGATTAAAAACGTTGTTAATTAAAACTTGGGGGGATTTTTCAACACAATGTTGTTTCATGTTTTATCTGAAGACAATATCCAAAAAAAAATCAGTTATATGTAGTATATGATTTAATTTAATATATAATTCATCCACACATTCATTCATTTTCTGAAACACTTATCCTGCACAGAGATCCAGGAGTCCCCAGGATGCAGGGAAACATGGAAACACAGGCAGAAATCGAGCATCTACTACCACAAATTCACCATGTTTCTTGCATGTTCAATTATCCAGTTTATATATTCATAACTGCTCAGAAATCTATTTCTTGAAACTGTATTTCAAAATCAAAAATGTTTATGTGATGTCCAAAACTACCTCCAAAATCCGGCTTGACTAATTGCAGCCAGGCTAAAAGCCAGCAGGTCAGCAGCAAGTGAAGGCCACTGGAGGAGCACAAACAACCATCTGAAGGGCCTTTCTTTTCATTAGGCCAGTCTATTACTCAGCCTCTCATGACTAGTGACACCGTGACCTTGCTAATGACGTTTGTACCGATGACACGACAAGCTTTTAGATCAGAGTCAGAAGGAAACCCCCTTTATGAGGTGGTCCAAAATGTAATTGTTCTGGAAAGCTCTTTGCAGGCCATAGCCAAATCAGGAAAAGGGATAAACAATAGCAGACTGAGCTAAAGTCACCCAAGTAAAGACAATGAAGTCAGTTTAGAAGCTGGGCTGAAGTCATGTGTCTCTATGCAAAACACTTAATTACTGTAATCCCCTCCCAAAGCTGGCATTTCACCACCGCTTTTTTATCTCCAGCACTGAGATCAGTTGCACAAAATGCAGTCTGACATCACTGAGAAAACTGAGAAGGAGCATGGTCTTGCAAATACATGCGCACAAACACACACTCATACACTTCCTGCTCGACTCCTGACTTCCTGGAAAAGCTCAGCCCTGGTTGCTGGAAATGGAGACTGCAGAGGGAGAAAGGCAAAACACAAGAAGTGTGAGCCTGTGTATGTGTGTGTGAGGAGGAGAGAATGATGAGCTCATGTGATTGGTGAGTAAGCGCATGAGCTCACTATACGACAAGCTCCGATTGTGATTGGAGGAATGCAATATGCCGAGTGGCCGCATCAGCTAATCAGATGGAAGGACAGAGATAGACTGAGCACTTGGAAGATGTGAGTGCACGTGACGTGTACATGGGTCACTCAGGTTGTGTGAAATGCCCATGAAACCACAGTTTCTCCTGTCAATCATGCCAAACCCTTTTTCAACCACTTTCACATATTAATGTTTACACAACAGCGATGCTGTTTGTCCTTAACCTGAGCATATCAAAAAGAAAACAGAGACAACCATCTCAACATCCTCCCTCAGCTGTGGGAGAAAGATAATAAACAAAAGTCTCTCAAGAAAAAGTACCAGAATCATCTATATTGTAGTGTTTTTATCAAAACATTGCTGCTGGCATGTAACCTTCTGACTTCTGTGTGAAGAATTCTTGCAAACTGGATTTGGATGGATTGTTGCATTTGCAGTGGTTGTTTATTAGAAGATGAAAATATAACTAACTGTTAAAATATAACACCTTATTTTTTAATATTCCCTTAACTAGGGCAGTGGTTAAGGTGTTGGACTACTGATCGGAAGGTCATGAGATCAAATCCCTATGCCACCAAGCTGCCACTCTTGGACCCCTGATCAAAGCCCTTAACACTCAATTACTCAGCTGTATAAATGAGATAAATGTAAGTCGCTCTGGACAAGGGTGTCTGACAAATGACTTTATGCACAAATGAAATACTCTGATAGTTAAGGCAAGGCACTAATTGTGTCACTAAAATTGATCATGTCAGTAAGTTAAAAAAAAACATTTCTAACATTCCTTTACATTAACTGTAGTAGTAAAAATATCTAAAGCTGCGCCCCTTCAGGACATGTCATATATACGACAAGCTTTGATTCCTTTATAAACCTTTCTATAAAGTTTCTAGACGCCCTGCATTCATGAACTTTACATGTTAATTTCTATCCCTAATTGGAAGGATTTTACAAAGGAATTTCTCAAAATTGTAATTTTTTTTCAATGCTCATGTTTGATTTAGTAGTAAAGAAAGATAAAAAAAAAATTTTTTTTAGGAGTGTTTGGTAATGTTTTCTTGACTAAACAAGCAAACATTTGAATTCTAGCAACAAAACATGACTAGATTAATTTGTAAGCAAAATTTTAAATATTTAATTAAATGAAGCTGTATTGTAAATAAACATAAATGTTACAATTCTATTCAACTGACTCTGATATTTTTTGCTTTAAACACTTTAGAATTGAAAAATTATAATCATATATACACATATCAGATGATCTATGGTCTGCAAAAAGAACATGCATGAGCTCCTCACATGACCATGAAGGAGAGATTAGCCATGTGATCATAACCATAAGCCAATATACAGGATGAGCTCATATTGACTCTGCAGTTCTGTGCTGTTTTTCTCCCTGTGCACATCTGCAGTGATCATTTGAATGACTAAGCTTCTTGCTTGACAGTGTTGCATTGTTTGCAAGGCCACTCCATACTTCTGTATGTAGGTCCTTCAGTGACTAAACCAGGGATGGGACAACTACAAATCCCACGACTGTTTGAAGCCTTTGAGCAAAATCTCCTCTCAGTTGGATCAAAGCCTCCACCGTATGAATAAATGTAAAACGATGTTTTAGGAGCAAAATTAAGACGTTTAACCACATGAAGGCTGACCGTGAATAAAAAATTACAGAGGGTATTTTTGACACAGGGCATGTCTATTATGTGGTGGAGCTTATTGAGAGATTAATAGCCTAAGAGCAGGCCGCTTGTGGGGAGCTTTGCGAAGTTGAGCCAGGACACACACACTTTTATAGTATAAGGGATATGTATAGTAGAGTAAATTAATTCTGGCAATGAGATGTCTGAATGTTTCAGGGTTAATTTTGGGGTGGGGTTGTGAAATGATGATGTGTTGGAAATACAGTGGTATTGGAGATTATTGGGCATATAATTAGAAAACATTGAACCTCCCTCAGCATGGTGTCAGATACCCAGACCAACATACAACTAAACATAGAGAACACTAGATAAAGACTCAATAAGCAAATTGGTCTGCTGTAAATCAGGATCAGTTGAAGGGACTTATCTTGTTACTAAAGTAAGAATGAATAGTTGTAACAATAGTGCCAGATCACTGTTCTTCTTCTTCTTCTTCTTCTTCTTCTTCTTCTTCTTCTTCTTCTTCTTCTTCTTCTTCTTCTTCATCTAGCAATGTAAGAACAGTGTCTCTGACCTTTTAACGTAGGCATAATCCTTTGCTAATTCCCTTTTGCAAGGGGATAAAGCAAGAAGGGAGATGAATCAATCTCTCTAATATGCCTTCCATGAGGAGTTAAATAAGGAATACATCAGTATTTATTTCCTTTCTTTTTCAAAGAAAGAAAATAGTCATGTTTATTTTCAGGATGTCTTCTTTTAATTCTACTTCTATTTATTTGATCGTATGGACACACAGAGGAGAGAAAAGGACGGTTAAACAGTCAACAGTTAAACAGTTAAAAAGTTGAATTAAAAAACTTACATATGCGTGTGGAGTTGGAAAAAATGTGTTTTTGTGAACTGGAGTATTTAGTTTTGTAGAACTGAAACAGCCTAATTATGACATCTTCAGAATAACACAGTCTGTGCCAAGAAATATGTTCAAAACAGCATCTGTCTATTCAGCAAATTCGGAATAAAAAGCAAAGCAACAGTTTCCACAGAATTCCTCATAGACGGATAAAGCATCTGTCCTTATATGATTACATATAAATATGTTTGTACGCAAAACATGTTTATAATCATTCATTTCCAGGCTGCTGTGTGTCTGTTCCGAATGACATTTGGGTTGGACATAGTTTGTATTTATATTTGTACTCCATTTGGGGGGAAGCTCTAGCGGTGGTTTTGGCTATCATGCTAACCTGAAAGTAGCATTTTTCACAGGCTACACAAAAGACACACAGATTTAGAAACACAAATTAAATGAATGTCTGTTATGGTTTTGTTGTTTATGCTAGCTAGCTATTTTAGCTAACAATCTAGTGTTGATGGTCACGGTTGCTTCTGTGACAGTTACACTGTAACAATGAGATTTTATCCTTATATCACTGCTGTAATATCAGAAAAATGCACTCATTAATACTTGATGTGTGGGCTGTATCCCAAGCTGCAGTAGTATGCTAGTACACTTTTCGTATCATCATTATTATTTATATATACTACTTATTAATCATTAGGTGCTTTGGAACCCAGCCTTTTTTTTTTTTACTCGGATCTCTGCTCTCAAAGCTGTGAGACTAATGCATAGCAAGGGAACAGAACAGCATAAAACCACATTCCACAGGTAGCTTGCAATAACACTTTCTCTACAAAAGAGGGTGAAATTCCAAATCATGCTTTAACTTTAATCATGCTTAAACATTCATTTATCATTCCATATACAATACTAAGCAAATTAGAATTTAACATGCACTGTTAGCATAAAACACATCAAATTACCCAAAGCAAATAAATCACAGAGAGTCTGGGATGGGTCAGTGACTGAATGTATTATTTATATGAGCTCGCCCAATGAAACCGACATGTTCTTGTTTGCAAACTCAAAAGAATCTGAAAAACTTTGTGGGTTAGTTGGTTAGTTGTTATGGGCTGAGATTAGTTTCTAACAATTGTATTCCTATTACAATGTCTACGTCGACTAAATGATCTTACTTACCATCGCTTGTTTGCACAAGCATTGCATGAGATCTTGCATCAGATTCTTATATGAATCTTGAGGAAATAATTATATACGAGCTAATTAGAGTTGAAATCCTGCACACAAAAGCATTAAAACATAATGGAGCAGAATTACAATTTTAAACTTGCATTTATTTTGACTACAAGCTTTGAGATCCAGTGTTATTACACGATCTGGGAAACAGACACTAAAACTGTAATTAGGGAAAAACATTTTTTTCAAAATCCTTGAGAAAAAAAAAGACTTCTGAATGTGAGGGGAAACAACAGTTCATGCACAAACTTGCTGATCTGGAATCAGCTGTGCTTATTATAAAGTGTCAGCCTGAGGATGAGAAACCTGGTCTCATAGGAAACAGAAGAAGCTAAAATCTCTCTCTCTCTCTCTCTCTCTCTCTCTCTCTCTCTCTCTCTCTCTCTCTCTCTCTCTCTCTCGCTCACTCTCTCTCTCTCTCTCTCTCTCTCTCTCTCTCTCTCTCTCTCTCTCTCTCTCTCTCTCTCTCTGTCATTTGATACCGCTCCCACACACTTCACACACAACTCAACCGCAAGCTTCCCGAGGCTGTTTGGAGATCTGGGAAAGGAACACAAAAAAGAGCTGAGAGGCATGTCTTTTTACACAAACAGACAAGGGAAGGGCCTAGAAATCCATGAGATGGTGTATGTTTTGCTCAGGGCTCTGAACTTTCATTCTCCCACAGTCTACAGCTTATGTTCCCACATTTTGCAGCTTTTCCTCAGCACATGCAGAAGGTGGCTCAGGAAGTGTGAGGGTGGTGTGGTGAATAGATCGGAGTGAGATTTCTCACCATTAGGGGCTTCAGATGCATGCGCTCAAGGGAAATAATGACAGAGACAGAAAAATTAATAAGTAAAGTAATGTAATTTAACTATACTAAATGATAATGGTATCATTAGTATTGTACATTTCGGATAGGATTAATTTAAAATATGACTGGAATGCATACTTTCCTAAAGACAACTCAGTAAATTTAATATAGCTTTAATTGCATATTTTATACACTACAGTTGCTCCCTATGAGACAGGATGCCATTTCACCCATACTTCCCTTCCCTCAAAGTGAATGCATGTCAACCGTCCCTCTTCCTGCCCTTCATTCTCTGAGTGTTCAGCATACCTCATGCCCCACTGAGCCTGGTTACTTCCCTTAAATTTAAGCACATGCTCATGCACAAATGCATAGCTCATTCTCAATACTGGTGCAACCGAAAGCATTTGCATCAGTAATGCCAGTCTAATGAGGCGATCTGCTATTTTTGATATGGGGTACTGTATTTTATTTTAAGAACTAAACACATGCATGGAGAGCTGCTTCTGCTACAATACCTGCAATGTACAATCTTAATTCTTTGCGCTTTTTGTCAAGTTTCATGAAAATATACAACTGAGTGATTTTTATTATATAGCTGTTCAAAAATTGTATGATCCAAATCCATAACAACAACAACAACAACAACAACAACAACAACAAAAAGACCCAGTAGTCTTTCTTCTAGCTACCACAAGAGGAATGCGGATGCCTCCCACCTCTTGTTGAACCGTGAGGCATGTTTCTGGGCGTGACAGCCGGCTTTCCCATGGAAAGAAGTTTGGGAACCAGTTCCTCTGGGAAGAGAGCAGGAGAGACGAGTCAAGCAGGCTCAGCAGAGAAAGCAGGCTTTCACCTGCAGGCAGAAACTGCACATTCAAAGGAAAAGAAAAAAGAACACACAGACACACAACTAAAGTTTTTCTTTATTGAAACATAATAATAGTGTGATAAGCCGAACACCTACGAGCTTTGGCACAGAACTGGACCACTTGTTCTTCACAGGACGGAATGTAACCTGATCGAGTTCTTAAAATAATTTTGTTCGCATGCAATCAAAACACAGAGTACTGTACCTGTATAATATTAGGAGGATGCACACAATAGAAGCAATTATTAACAATTTAAAGGTGAAGCAGGTTCAGGACATTGGCAGTGTCTTGTGCCAAATATGCGTGACATTACATTTCCATTGTTACATCTATCTGTGTCATAAATGTACTGCATAACTTCATAAAGTCACTTCTGACCTCTGAACTTCAACACCTAGTTTACCAGGTAGCATCAAATCACCATCAACAAAATGGAAAATATACATGACTCATCACACTTAGCTGGCCATCCTGTTGCTAAGAAAAGACAAAAAGGATAGGGTCTATGAATTAATTTATCACTTTGGAGCTCAAATGTACAGAGGTGGAAACTAATGTAAATAATTAAAAATTAGGCAAAAGAGTCTTACATTTTAAACTAGATTTGTAAAGTTTGTCGCAACAAACTTTGATGTTGGCTTTGACAAGGCAAGTATTCGCAAAGGCCGGTGGAGGCAAGTGGACATAAAACTTATGAAATCTAGTGGAGAGCTAGGATGCCAAAACATTTGAAGGCAAGTGGAGACGAGCATGTGACGTCATCCCCTCATTGTTTTGATATGCCACATGTCCATGTTGTGATAATGTTTATTTGTTTTCACGTGACATCACATGACATCATGTCACATGCCCATGTTGTGTAATTTTTTAATTTCATGTGACATCACGTGACGTCACGTGACATCATCAGAATACCCGTGAGGAAGTTCCCCTGGTTCTGAGTGTTTTGATATGTCACATGTCCATGTTGTAAAAAGTTTTTTGATTTTGTATATTTGGGGGCGGGGCTGCGGCACAACCAAAAGGCCAGTGAGTACACCATTTTAAAACTTTGTTCAGAGTATCACTCTAAAAGAGCTGGCCGAGTTTGGTGTAGATAGTTCGAAAGCTTGCCGAGTTATAAAACTCCAAAGTTTATAATGGGAGTCTATGGGAAAAAGGCCAATTTGAGACCCGGTACCAGAAATACCAGAACTCGGATCGCTTAGAAAAGTAAAAGCAACAAACTTCAGACCAGGCTCTACAATATATCCGAATTTGGTGCATGTTGCTCAAAAGCTCTAGGAGAAGTAACTCTTGATAAATTTTTGTATAAGCTTAAATAGGAAACCAGAATGTTGGCGTCTACAAAGCCAACATAATAATCAAAGGAAAGGTGTACAAGACAGTAGTTAGAGCAGCTCTGCTGTATGGGTTATTGACTGTAGCAGTGAGAAAAATACATGAGGCAGAGATGAAAGTATCAGAGATGAGGAGGATGAGGATGGACAGGATTAGGAACGAGCACGTCAGTGGGACTGCTCAGGTTGGCTGTTTTGGGACAAGAACAGAGAGGATAGATTGAGATAGTTTGGACATGTACAGAGGAGGGAGATGGTTATATTGGTAGAAGGATGTTGGAGATGGAGCTGAGGTCAAGAGGAAGGCCAAAGAGGAGGATGCCAAGGATAGAGTTAGGTGGAAACAGATCATTCGCTGTGGCGACCCCTGGATAAGTTACAGTAACTAACTCTAGCTAGCTCTAACTCTAGCCTGCTAGCTAAAATAGCTAGCTAGCATAAGCAACAAAACCATAACAGACATTCATTTACATTGTGTGTTTCTGAATCTATGTGTCTTTTGTGTAGCCTGTGCAAAATGTTTCTTTCAGGTTAGCATGATAGCTAAAACCATCACCAGATCTTTCCCCAAATGCAGATTGTACACCAGACGAGGTTGCTAAATCACTAAGAATGCCTTACAGCCCTAAATAACAGAGAACATTATCTACAACTTAATAAAATATTAATAAATAGTATATGTCATATTTAACTGTTGGTTATCTTCTAAAAAATCAAAAGGAAGGAAATGTTTTGTGTTCATGCAGTGTTCATGCAGGTTTATGTGATAAAGCACCCATGTGGAAACTTTCGTAAAATGCCAAATAGAGAATCTGAGAGATTCTCAGATTTTTTTTTTTACTACCAAAAGCCCCTAAAACTGCAATATACAGAAAACTTTCAAACTTTCTAAACTTTCCTCTGAGATCTTTTTTACATGTACATACTGTAGCAATTATGACTAATTTCTATTATTGTTATTATTATTATTATTATTATTATTATTATTATTATTATTATTATTATTATTATTATTATTATTTACTTTGAGAAGCTGTTATATTGCTAATTTGCCTCCTTATAAAGCTTTTACTTCCTTCTTAACCTTTTTTCCCCCAGCTATCAGGAAACATTTTTAGGTAACAAGAACTTCTTTTAAACATTCATTTGACATTTAATGTTTTCATCTGGAACCAGTGGTGTTAAAGGTACAGCCCCTAATTTGTTTAAGCGGAGTATTTGTCTTCCGTGGGAGCAGTTACACAAATAATTTCCTTGAGGGATGACTATTGGGGAATTCTTTCCACAAAACCTATCCCTGAGGACAGTGATTTGCATGAGAGTATATGCACACCTGCACACATTCATTTCCCCACACACAGACACCTACATTTCTAATAAAGCTCTGTTTATTCACTACACTACTGAAACTGTTGAAAGTACCATGTGGGCTGTCAGTGTGTTTAAAAAGTGCTAAGAATTTCCTTGCAACAGCTGACCATAGATCAGTATCTTTTCCGTCAGTATTTTGCTGTTAGGAAAATGTCACATAAAAGCGAGAGCCATTTATCTATAAGCCTCCTGTTAGAGTTATGTGCATGTACAAGAGTCATGTCCAAGCTTTCTGTTTTCTTTCTAAAGCAGAGAGGCAGTGAGTGTGTAGGAAAAGAAAAAGCAGCAGGCTCAGACCAGCTCATTCTCACTGTGTGGCTCTGCAGGTGCTACACACTTGTGCTTCCTGACAGCATTTTGCCAGTACTCTCTCTCTCGTTCCCTTCTAACCAGCCCCCTGCCTTTTTCTCAGCTCAGTGCAAACCTGCAGCTGAATAATCCTTCAACTCTATTTTAGCGTTCGGATAAGATTACAAACCCCATGTTTCCTGTAAAATACTCAGTGTTGAGAGACCTTAGGGTGAAAATAGACCACCAGTTGCAGCTGATTGGGAAACCACACATTCATTTGTTTATCATCAGTATGTTTCTACTCCCTTGTATTTTTGGGTTCATTGTTTGATTCAGTCTCCTAAAAGAATGTTGATTTGTAAACGAGTGAGCAAGGGCTTGTGCCAGGACCTGAAAATAAAATGCACTTAATTAGGAAACTGTTATACATTTTCAGAAATGTGTTATCTAATGTGTTATCTATTGCACATTTAAGAACATTAAAAATGTTTCAAGTAAGCCATGTTTTCTAGTGTTGATGAGCAATATAAGAAACCAGCTTGAGAGGTTTGTTTATTTTATTTTCATTTTTTAGACTTCTGTCAAATGTACAGGAAGTGATTTGCAATTGTCATTACTCGATATGTCAACGGACGGTTTCTGAAGAAAACAGTTTTCCCTGGAAAACATGATTCGTATTACTGAGGGTGTTATTGGACAAGCGACTGAGTAAGACCATAAAAGCAAGCAGTGTGCAAGGAAGAGCGGGAGACAGTGTGTGTGTGTGTGTGTGTGTGTGTGTGTGTGTGTGTGTGTGTGTGTGTGTGTGTGTGTGTGTGTGAGAGAGAGAGAGAGAGAGAGAGAGAGAGAGAGAGAGAGAGAGAGAGAGATACAAAAAGCACATGATGCTAGCAGTGACACAGCTCATGTGCTGCTCTGCATGACCATATTAGGCCACAGGAGGAGCTTGTGGAACAACCAGGAAGTGGTGGGTCACTTGAGATATCATGTGACTTCCAGTACATTTAGAAAGCTCTTCCTTACTAAGCCCCCCTCCCACCTCGCTTTGTGGCTTCAGCTCTTGTATGTGCTTTACTAATCACTCACACACACACACACACACACACACACACACACACACACACACACACACACACACACACACACACACACACATTGTTTCAATGTATTTGAACACCTCTGTGTCATCAGAACAATTTATTGATTAGCCGAAGAGCTGGAAAATAGCAAAGCAGCTGCAATCAGATAACTAATATACAGAGCTCTCAGGTTACTGGCAGCTCAAACTGCAGTATTAAGCAATGTAATGCAATAAAGCAGAGGCATTTAACTCTTAGGAATACCAGTAAATGACATAATAGGCAGATTGACCATCAGTGAATGCATGAGGACTGCAGGAATGCATTACGTTTAGCCTGTAAAATCAGATATCCATCAAAGCAAGACACCTAAATTTAAGGAATGATTAATATGTGATTGATGTTATGTTAACCTAACAGACATATCACAGTGTCTCGGTTGTTTAAATCTTGTGTAAATATCAAGCCCTGGTTTCTGTCACTGAACTGCTGACATTTGTAATGCGTTAAACGAAAGTCTGTTAGTTAACATTATTTACTGCATCAGTCGATCTGTAAATGCAAACCAATACCACAGTCTTGTTGATTTCTTTATTCTGATTGGTCAGCTGCTGTAACAGTACAATATCAGACACAAAAGCCACGGATTTTGTTTTCCATTTGTAGTTGCACAAAGCAAATCCCGAAGCAAAGCAGAAATGACCGAGATAGGTAATTAGCGTACAATTAGAGTAAACTGCCTCTACACCTCATCTCGTGATATTGAGTTAAAATATTATTTTTTATGATGAAAGTTAGGCATCTTTCAATTACAAAGGTAAAAATACTGCATGAAAATATGTAAACATTTACTTCACTAAATGTTCCTCTGACCTTAGCCACATTTTGTGAAGAGCACATGAGGATTGTATAGGACCTGAAACTGAAAGTTAAGAAAGTCTTCACCTATGATCTTGACTTGAATGCCAAGACATTTGAAATCGTGACTTTCCTTTTTTTTTTTTTTTTTTTTTTTTTTTAACGGAGTTTCCACTGTTCGTTCCAGCACTTCATGGTTTCTGGATAATGTGAGAGGCTGCATTGTTTTGGGTTTTTTTTTGTTTTTTGTTGTTGTTGTTTTTGTCTTATCTGCTGACATTTTGATGTTTAAGAAGTTTTTACTACATAAAATTATTAGCACAATTCCAATGGTTTGTGTGGTATAAGAGGAATAAAACTTGTGGTGGTCTTAAAAAAGAATTATTTTCTTTTTTATTATTATTCTCCTATAACAGTGAGCACTCTTATGTACTATTGTATATTTAACAAACCAGGACGTTCTGCATGAATGCTTGCTCCATCTACAAATAAAACCCATCTGAAGTTATGAGCATAAATTGAACTGTAGTATGTTTTAAAATGTTAATACTCTCATGATCTCAGGTTTCTGTGTGTAAATATCATAAATCATGATTCAGCTTTAATTATGAATTGCATGCTAATTAATTCATTGGTTCATATTCATTATTGTCATTGATGTGATTGTGTATTTATGGTCACTTTAAGGTTGCTTTAATTGCCCCTTGATGTGTGTGTGTGTGTGTGTGTGTGTGTGTGTGTGTGTGTGTGTGTGTGTGTGTGTGTGTGTGTGTGTGTGTGTGTGTGTGTGTGTGTGCGTGTGCGTGCGTGTGTGCGTGCGTGCGTGTGTGTGTGTCACTAGCTTGATATGTGAAATTACTATATATATTTAAAGTAAATTCAAATGTATGCAAAAGTGAAAAAGGCTTTTTTAGATTCCTGCAGCAGTTAAGAACTGGATCATCTGAGCATACGGTAAGAGTGTGACGGAGAAAGGGTCAGTGAAGCCTGCCAAGGCAGCCTGTGACGCAGAGTCATGATGGCAAGCACACCGACCTCAGGCACAAGGCCAGGGTAAAACTCTCAACACACTGTTCCAGAGCACATATCAAGAAGTCATTGTGTCCTGGAGTAACTTTTGATACAAGGAACAGACCATTATTAAGTCACAACAGCCTGAACAGCAGTTTACATGTTTATTGGAGTCGGTTAGTATCTTTATCATGGTGTGTGCAGCTGATACTTCAGCAAGAAGCCAGTTTGCACCAATAGTGTAGTAAGAGTGTGTTGTGTTAGACTGATGAAATGACAACAACGCTGACATTTTCAGTCTTTGTCATGGTACATACAAGAGTCTATATTCTCAGCCACAAACAAGATGCAAACCTCTGGAATCTCGCTCCGTTACCTCAACCAAAAACCAGCTGTGAGGTCAGTGGTGTGGCGCGAGATGGTTAGCACCCACTCGCAGCGTCACTGTAACCGCGGCAGAGCTCTCCTCTACGGCTGTTTCACTCTAACATCGATGCTGCTCACTTTCTTCCACCCACTCACAAGGCAATCCCCCTCAGTGGTGAGACTGTAAACGTCAGTGTGACTCCCCCACAACACCACCCTCTATCACCTTCAATGGTTTGTTCCACAGCGCACTTCGATATATCATGAGCATCTCAGCGGAGTAAGTGTGAGCCATCATCTGTGAACAAATATCACAAGCACAGACGCATGAACTTTTTTGGGTTTCACACAAAAGGGCAGCACTGGTGCTGGTATTAAAAAAAAATAAAAAAGAATCCAACAAGCAATTAAAACACATGACATCTTCATTTTATACTTATCACAATTTGCATACAAATTTCCAAGCATGCATATGTGCAAATCTATGCTTTCTGTGTGTGCAGTTTAAAATGAAACACTGTATAAATGCGTGTTATAGACCTTAATAATTACCTTTAAATTTTTGGCTGATAACATAATAAAATGTCTAATTTAATGAAGGGAAATGAAGGTTATGTACATGCGTCTATAGAAAGAGCTCAGATGTACATCAGCACCATGTTCTTCCACTGCTTTTTTCCACTCTGATTGATTCATGATCTGATTCACGGTCTAATATTTATTATGAGTTATTGTCATATTTCAACTATTCAAGTGCAAACTAGATGCATGCTGTGGCTCTTTAATGGGTGATATCTATACTGTCATTGATAAAAATGTTCTTTATTGAACATACGGAATGTATTGAAGGCCTTTAGCTAAAATGTTTGCAGCATTTCCTTGTTTAAGTCTATATATGTTCAGGTGTGTGTGTGTGTGTGTGTGTGTGTGTGTGTGTGTGTGTGTGTGTGTGTGTGTGTGTGTGTGTGTGTGTGTGTGTGTGTGTGTGTGTGTGTGTACTTAGGCTGCAGCCACAATGATGCCTTGTATGGTTCTGCAATCATAGTACTATACTAATTCATGCTGTTAGGGAAAAAAAGCTAGATGAGAAGTGTTACCATGGCAACAAATCTTACCCTGGTCATCTGTTGTGCTGAACATTTTTTTTACAGCCATGCAGAGAAAATTTAAATTTATCAAACATACAATGAATCAATCCTTACATAATTATGAAATAATGATGACCTCTTATGAGTCTTATGACAGGGTGACAGGGAACCTTGAACCTATTCCAGGGCACACTGCACGCTCACTTACCTCTCGAATCCATTCAAACACTACAGACAATTTATAGATGCCAGTAACACCTGTCTGTATGGACTGGAAGCAAGATTACGTGAAACCCCTAAAGCATAGAGAGAACATGCAAAACACACACACACACACACATACACACACACACACACACACACACAAGGTAGAGGCATGAATCAAACTCCCAACGGTGTAATGCAAACATACTTTCCACTAATCCACCATATGAGATCTAATAAAATCAAACCTATGTTTGTTTGAATTCTTAAATATTTTGCATTACATCTGGTCCATCAGTGCACTTTTCTGAAAGATGTTCATTTCATGTTAAGAATCTGGGCATCCAGGTAGAATTCACATTTCTATCTGCACATAACGTGTGTTAATTGGTGTTAGTCTGAACTGCACGTTTTATGATAATGAAACTTCGAAATGATAACACAACCCAGTCCCAGTAGAGTGATTTCTGCCAGACTTTATAAGTCATAGTGAGCCTGGGGCTTTTCTGAGTAACCTTTCAGTCAATGCACACAGCTGCCATTACTCCCACCAGATGAATCCTCTGTGGCTTCTGAACTTCTACTGGTTTTACATACTACATCTACCTCCTTACTCAGCCCAAAGCACGGTCCTCCTCATCAAGCTAACCGTGTTGAGGTCAGCAAACCGGCTTTGATGTCATCGCCAAAATATCGTGAGCTTGTATGAGCTAGTGTGTGTGGTGTTTTGGCCCAAAGCAGTAATGATGTGTCTGATTCACCTCTTCAAAAAGCAACCCATACTTTCGAAAGCATCAGGATTGCAAGGGAAAGGAGGAAGTGACCAAAGAAATGAGTAAATGAATGAGTATATGAATGAAAAAATATCCAAACTACAGAGTGACTCATGTCAGTTATCGTTACACTGACCACCAAGCCAACATGTGGAGCGCTTGGAATTATACGCTTGTTTTCAGTGTTGTGCATTTTAGACAAAAAGATAGGAACTAACAAACCCACAAAAAAACAAAAAACAAATTTTAACCGCATTTAATCTCGTAAGTATATAAAAGTATATAAATCTCTTTTTTAACTGTAAAATGATTCCGTAAAAAAATACAAAGTAATATCTGTGAAATATTGGCTTTACTAGATATATACTATAGTAACTTTCACTTTAAGAAAATTATTTAAAATCAGTATAATCTATATATAATTTAATCAGTTTTAAGATTAGGTCTTTGAGATACGGTTAGGTTCTCACTCATGTTCATAAAGACCAGCCCTCCGGATCGACATAGAGTACAGTCTATAAAATAGCCGACAAGAAATACATCCAAACACAACTGTGCAATTGTGAAGTTAACTTTTAGTTTGAATAACTCTTTAATGTTTTGATTAATGAGATATTTCTATCATGTTTTTAATGAAACCATGTTAATTTCTGTCGAGTTTCCCGGATAAAGTTCTTGCACTAAACGACTATACTGACATCAGAGAATGCCAGAGGAGTTTTATGAAAGATATTACGGTTATGAATCACAAATGTAATGCTCTTTTTCATGCACCTGCTCCCTGAAGTCTAGTTTAATGCCGGGAAAAACAAGAGCTCTGATATTCTGTAGGGAAGACACATCAGTTATGTTTGTAATCCAATCTTAAGTTAAAGGAGGGAAAAAAACAAAGAGCGAGAGGGAGAGAGTTGGATGAAGGCAGGGCTGGGCACACACACACACATATACACACACAGAGTCTACTCTAAATGAGCGGGAAAAGGGAAAAAGAGAGGGAAAAAATAACAGTGAGGCAACGTTCAGCATTAACAGGTACAGCCGTGTCCACAACAATGGTTCATCTAGGACTTTAAACACTGAATGCTGGACTCCTTTCTTAATGCTTAGCAACCGGTGATAAAACACTGCTAAAACTACAATGAATCTATCAACAGTTTTGTTCAAGTGCAGACAGCGAACTGGAACACACATCCTCATATTCACTGTGTGCACAGGTGTGTGGTTTGATTTTTCTTTGCATGATTTTTAGTATGCCTAAATAAGAATCACTACATAAAAGCGTATTTAACATAAATAAAGGAAAGTTAGATTCAATTCACAGCTGAATGTTTGCTTTGGCTGACACAATTCAGTAACTTTTGGATGCATTCGTTTCTTCTTTAGTAACACTTGCTATATATGTCATAATCAGAAATGAACTTAATAAATGAGAAAATGAAGTGATCTATAGAGCACATTTCTGAGAAAGAGCCTTTGAAAATAAAGCACAAACAAGAAAGAACGAAACATTTAGCAAAGAAGAGTCCTTTCAAATCAGATTTCCCACTTTAAGCATAGGGAAGTCCCCTTAAAAGTCATCAATATGGTGGTCTCAACTCAAAGCATCAGATGAGCAATAAAGACAGGAAACACCCAGCTAACAGAGAAGGTACAAATACAATACAGTTTCTCAGAAAGTACAGCTGTAACACGAAACATTCTTATTATTATCATGAAACATACTAGTATTAGAAGAGCACAAAAAAATCCCAATCTGATTAATTCTATCATATTGCAGCAACATTGTAGAGATGTTCACAAACATTATTTACAAAAAATCTCCAAATCCTGAGAGAGTGAACCTTATTTGAATCAATCCACGTGGGTTCTGTTAACCCCATAATTGCTCATTACTTGTGCACTGCACAAGATATTTTGTGGCCTGTTATTAAAGGTTGATTTTTTTAAGAATTATTCAGTGCAACGATATGTACAAGGGAAATGACTCTTGCTCTGTGTTTGTAGTTATAATACGGTATTTGCAACAAAAAAAAAAGTCCCAGTCTTGTAACCTTATAAGCTGACATTTTTAAATAAGTCCAACATCACTAAATGTTTACATGACTTAGTGATTTGCATTTTTGCCTCACACCTCCGGGGATGGAGGTTTGATTCCCGCCTCTGCCTTGTGTGTGTGGAGTGTGGTGTATGTGTCCCTGTGCTTCGGGGGTTTCCTCCAGGTACTCCGGTTTCCCCCTGTAGTCCAAAAATAAAATGTTGTAAGCTTTATGGCATATCCTAACCTATAGTGTGTAACTGCGTGTGTGATCCGTCCAACGTTTCCCTTAACGTATGAACAGAGTCTCCCGGGATAGACGGCTGCATGTGAAATGGATTACAAATTTCAATAAACTGATATCTTTTTCTTACTATTGAATAAAATTATTAATTGGATATTGATGTAAATAAATGAATGGGATATGTGGAATGATGCAAAATGAGAGGAGTAGTCCAATTAAAAGGGGAAGAGGGCAAAGATATCACGTACATTTGTGTGAGTGACGAACAGAAGGGTATCAGTGGCATTGAGAGCTTTGAGTGAGTGGCTCGGGGCTGTGTGCGAGTATGTGTCATTCTGGCTCAGTTAAAGAGCAAATGAGTCACTAGCAGCCCTACAGATGAGTGTTCAGTGCACCGAGCAGTGCCTTTACACCTCAGTGTGCTACTGTACAGATACACACATTTCTCTTTATGTCAAGCATAATTTCACTATCTATTTCAGTATCTGTATCGTTCTCATGTAGCTCAATACCATACTGAAAACTGAGCCATGTCAAATTCAAAACACATAGTTTAATATTTCTGTGAAATCCCCCCTTTACTGTGAGAGTTACAGTAATGCAGAGAATTGTGCTGCTATAATTATGAGTTTAAAACATGGTTCTAATTTCCCACTCATCCCATTTCTTCACCTAAGCATCAGCTAGGACAAACTGTAGGTCTATGCATATTGTTAAAATACAAGAAATAAGCAGAGGACATGCAAGATTATCAGCATGGCCATTTCCATAACAGTGTGCAGGATTCAATTAAGCTGGACAACAACTGAAATGTAATCCTAAACTTATAACACTTAATAAAACTCGCCACATAGCTAAAGGTCTGTTTTTTTATATATGGCAATAATTTCAATAAAGTATAAAACAGAGATAACCTTCAATTATAATATACATACAATAAAACCTTAAATGAGCACAAATGAGCATCACCGTAACAACTGTAATGGGTTTCAGGGGTTTTCTTACATAACCTAACTAACTGAATCTAACATTTTTAGATTCAGAGGACAAATTACGAGAGTTAGAATTGTTCATTAATCTTCTAATAATGTTCAATTAGACGAACAAAAGATAAGATTCATTTGTAGGTCACACACACAATGGCACGGCATGCAATTCCATCCACAGCTTCTGCCGCAGTTAAGAGCAGACGTTTATTTCATTCTACCAGGTTTACATCTTTAGTGTCTGTATATCTGGGGGTGGCCTTTTCACACCTTCTCAACAGAGAGAGAGAGAAGAACTCTCTCTCTCTTTCTCACACACACACACACACACACACACACACACACACACACACACACACACACACACACACACACGCACGCACACACACACACACACACACACACACACACACACACACACACACACACACACACACACACACACATACACACACGCACACACACACACACACACACACACACACACACACACACACACACACACACACACACACACACACACACACACACACACACACACACACACACACACCACCTATACCCTCCCCCTAAAACAAGAGCCTTTAATTATCTACCCCTGACCCCAGATTCAACCTCTTGCCCCCTGCTAGTGACTCAGCTGTGCAGGTGTGAAAGCTTCATCTCAGAAGCTCTGAGTCTGAGGATGGAACACTCTTCCCACCGTCCTGAGACATACAGCCCTGATAAACCCACTGAGAAAAGCAACATCTGCTTATGTACTTGCTTTTAAAAAGCTGTATTGCTTGTATGGATGTTTTGGGGAAAGAAAAAGCAACATGCAAAGTGTTAAGAAATTCCTAATAATATATAAAGCTATAAAGCTATAATCTTAGTGCATATCATTCATTCAATGCTACAAATGATGGAGTAACTTTAGTGAAACGAACAGGAAAGCGATCTAATTGTTTTTGTCAGTGTTTTGTGTAAGGAGTGTTCTCATATCATTGCGCAATTTGTTTACAGAAAATTAATATATCTTGAATGAAGGGAATAAAGTTATCTAATATTTCTTATTATGAGATTGTAATATTATAAATACCAGTGCTTGCTTATAGTAAAATTAAGCTTAAATTTAAGTGATATGCTTAATAAACTTATATTTTACTTTTATTTTAATAATACCAAATCTAAGTTGCATGATATTAATAGCACTTTATTTAAAATATTTTTTTACTTTAAGATATCCTTCTTTTTTTTGCAGTGTATGTATTAAGGATTTTTAAAAGTGTTGGATGCATCAGCATGTCTCTGGAGTTTAAGGAGTTAAATATTTACTAAAACTCTTAGCAGTATTGGGCCGAGAAATTCTCCAACATTGCATCAAATTTGCAACAACAAAAATAAAAAGCCCAAATTATCAGTTGTACACCTTTCATCTTTCACCCCTGACAATATCCCTAACTCTCCATAGTAATACAACTATATTTCTTAATATAACATTTCAATCCACAGAGCTAATTGTCTTTTTTTTTTTTTTTTTGCTTAACACACTACCAGCGCAGGGTCCTATTAGAGACCTCTCTGTCTTTATGCTCCAGCCTTGTTCTAAAATCATGTAAGGTATGTGTACTGGAGATGTTGATTAGTGTGGAGGAAATATACCATTAGCACTATCTAATTGCTGTTAGTGACCAAACAGAGACTGCTTTAACACCTTGAGTCCATCATCATTTAATCTGAGCAGTGATAAGGGAACAAGCAGACAAACAATTAACAAGATAGGAGGTGAGAGAACAGCCGTGAGAAATCAAAGGCTATTTTGTAAGTTATCGCACCTCTGAGTTCAGAAACAGTAGTTCTGTCACTCGCACCTTCTCACAGTGAGGGATTACATTCTGCATCAGACAGTTCAGCAAGCAGAGCAGGGCTATAAAATGGCACGTTAAATACTAATGGCTCTGGTTTCCTTTCCTCTGTCTAATGACATACACTTTGCTCTGCTGTATAATTAAGAAAACTCACAGGAAATTGTAAATGTGTGAAATCCTTCTAACAGCTTTAAAATTGGGATGAATTCAAAATTTAAGTGAGTGTGCTGTAAAAACCCAATTTTGTGGTACTGATTTATCTGAAACAAAAGAAAGAAAAAAGACTTAAACAAACGTGTATGTTTTGGTGCTGGTACGCAGTAGCTGAATGGTTAAGGTGTTGGACTACTGATCCGTGGTTGTAAGATACCCTGGGCACCCAAGCTGCCGCACCTGGGCCCCTGAGCAAGGCCCTTAAACCTGTATAAATGAGATAAATGTAACCCGCTTTGCATAATGGCTTCTGCCAAATGCCTTCAATGTAAAAATCTGCAGTCAAGAGTTCATTAAACATGAAATGACACAACAAAACATAGGTCGTGAGAAATAAATTCAGTTACAGAAGAATTTAATGGAAGTATTTCGGATTCCTGTTAGCTTAAATAATCCGCATTCCTCACTTGTCCTGGTGCTTGAACTCAGTGTCACATGACTTCTCATAGCTGCTGCTGATTAAAAATTTACTTTGAAGAGAACACACTATCGGAGTCTGAAAGTCATGACCCAGGTTAGTGCAAAAGGAAAAATTCCCCACTATTGTTTTGGGAAGGAGGCTGGCAGGATGCCTTATAAAGAGGCAAACAGCAGAACCTGACCACATATTGAGCCACAAAAGGTCGAATAGACAAGAAGAACATGACTAATGAACATGTGTGGAAATGGATAGTCAAGAGAGCACATACACCTGCTGAGCGTAGGAGTTGCACAAACAGTGAAAAGTGCTACGCTGTTCTATTTATGTAGCGTACAATAAGAAGCAATGAACTTCGGTGAGCAGGACTATTTTGAAGCATTATACAAAAAACAACTCTGTTTGAAGTAATTTAGTGATTCTTATCTGGTGCACATGTAAGGACCTTTTGGATTTTTAGTTGCACTCTTAGTTGCAAAACAGACAGCAAACAGTTACAGAACACAGAGACTCGAAAAGCCTGCTCATGTAATGCAAGTCAGATTTTCATAAGCGCTTGAGCAAATTGTGTGAAATCATAGAGTAAACAAAGACATTAAACTCGATCAGCGTGTGCACTCTCGGCCTTCTAAACATCACGGGGCAGTATTCGAGCTGCTGGGAAAAAATTCTAACACCCCAGACGAGGTGTGAAATCTAGCAGGCTGTTTAAGAAGGTAACTCCAGCTACAAGGGGAGTCCTGACCCCTCCAGGTTAACACTTCGACAGGTCATGGGAGACGTAGGCCTCAGCATGCACTGCATTGTGAAGCGAAAACTGAGATTTATAATGTATAGAAACCAGCTCAGAAACCGCTAAAAAAACATGTACAGCATGTACTACAGTGATTTAACATTGTTTTGAATAATGTAAGCTGGATAAATCGATTATACTAATATTATATACTACTCACAAACAAGCTGCAGGAAAGAAACTTTATGATGGCAAGGCTAAACATTCCCACGTTGAATGAAACTATACTGAACCATAGGTATGACGGATGAGTGATAAGACAAAAGTGATGAGAGACAGAGGGAGTCTAAGAGAAGGCGTATGGGGGAAGCAGAACATAGTGTGGGAACACACACTCCTGAAAGTGCTAGAAAGTAACACGCCAGCCTGAGAATAGACACAATTCTGTTGATTTAACTGATAGAGGCCTGTACAGGTTTATGGTGGCTGATTACCGTCTCATAGCTTCTCACTGGGGCCAAAAACGGGTCACAGCCAGCTATGTTTCTCCGAAGAACAGCAAAACTGTTCTGCTCCCACAAATGAAATAAAAGAGTGACATTTGAATTGATTTAGAATTTGCATGTAATACGAGGCTATACGTAAACATAAACTAATGATGAATTAAAGCAGAAACTCTTGAAGACGTGCTAACCTTAACCATGCAGTGAAACTTATCAATTCATGCATGAATAACAATCACCTAAAGTACATGTCAGTACACATTTATTAGTTAATGTATATCATTAATTAACACATAGGAGTAAAGGTGCATCATTTTTAATTATTGACGCTTGTTGAATTGTGTGTAAAGAAGCAGAGCCCTTTTCCTTAAGACGCCCAGAGCATTTACTAGTGTTACCTTTGGATTGAAGAGAAATGCATGGATGATGATGGAAGTTGGGTTGAGGTGAAATGACTGGTTTTTGTTAATAGAGCATCTTTCTACCCTAAATTAGGAGAATTTAGCATAAATTATGAAAATAATCCAGTGTCATCCATCTTATGATGCATGTTTAGTTCATATTCTTTCTTATAGAGCAGGTGTAATCCTATATGTTAATTAATACATGAACTAACAAACATCTACTTACGTGCTTAAGGCGGTTATTATTCACGCATACATCCATAAGACTAATGTCGTAGTTAAGGTTAGTGCTTCAGTAGTTCCTGATTAGTTCATGCCTTAAGTCATAGATTAGTTCATACTGAGGTAAGTATTCATTTTTAAAAAGTATTCCAGGATTATTCATGTATTGTTATTTTTAAAGTGTTACCATATTATAATGCATGCATAGCTTCCCAGACAGTCCCCAGTATAGCAGACATACGCATGTCTTAAAAATGTCTTAATATACAAAAATGACTATAAAAAGCAATATAGAGTATAAGTGTACAAAGGAAAAGTTATCAAAGGTTAGGTTAGGTACAGATTTGTAAAGAAATCATCTAATAGGTTGTTTCAAGATTATCCAGTTGTTCCTGAAGAACAATTCTTTTTCTTTCACTTTCTTCTGCTTCTGTCTTTTTTTGTCTGAAAAGCAGCCTACTACAGTATGTTGCACACTTTAATGGAAATAGAACATAACATTTAAGTTTAGGGAAAAAACAAAATGTTTGTAATACGATTTTTTGCTCCTTTTTAATGAATGCAATACAACAGTATAAAATCAATATCATAGACAACATATTTAATAACAATGTGCAAGACTTCTGCACATCTTTGTTTATATAATGACGTATTAAGCTGTTAATGAGAAAACAGAAACATCTAGTTCTGTACATCGACCCGTCCCGTCACGCTGCTGAAACAAATGTGCGATAAACAGGACATAAAAATGCTAGATATTGATATGAACGGCGTGGTTTGTGGCACATAATCAGAACCTGTTTCTTGTTCTATACAGCCACATGAAACCTTGATTAGACTGAAGGCATTACTGTCAGCAGCTGAGAAAGAATGAATGGGTCACAGATCAGTGTTGGCACAGTGTGTTCCCCGGACAGATTGCAGATAGCGCAGCAGCTGATTATAGCATGTGACAAATAGAAGGCATGAGGTCTTCATGTATCTGAGAGATGCAGTACATGCAGTGATTTTTTAAACTGCATATTCTGGCTGAGGACCACACATAGTGCTATATCAGGACTGGGATACAAACAAAAGATGGTGGTCCAGCTTGATAGATTGTCCGTCTACTGTAGCCTGTGTGCCTAGATGTCTGCAGCACCTTCTGTCTGACAGCTGCACAAGCATGACTGAGGGCTCACCTCAAGCAGGCTCAAAGGACAAGACATTCCCAGGACAGAATCTGACACTAGGGCTTGTTTATCAAGCTAGATACAAAGTTATTCAGCAGTCATCCAAAGAAGCATTTAGGCAAGATTTTTTTTCGGGAAAAAACAGTTTGTTTAGATCTGTTTAATGTAAACCTTGATGAACAGGCTTGAATAATTATAGAAGTAAAATGAGTTACTGCAAATGTATACCAACTGCTGTATATGGATTACACTGTCATATTTAAACACCATATCTACTTGCAAATGTTCTGAAATTTATATAATCTGAATTTCATGATTTCATGAATGACATGATTAAGATAAAAATGGGCGGGAGGCTAAAAGGACACCAAGATTGAACAACTGTCTTGAGACCAGCCACAAAAACGACACAAAGAATTTATTTCATGCACTTTTCTTTACAATACATATCACTGTTCATTTACATGAGCTCAAATTTGATTAGTTTGTAAAAAAAACAGATAAACAGGAGATAGAATTTCAAACAACAGCAGGGCAGGTTTAACTGTAACGGCATTCACATTCCTCAGATAGAGACCCAGACTAGACGGCTAGTGAGAATGATGCACATCCTGTCTGAATGTGCACGTCCACCGTCCGTGCTCAGGAACAAAGTCTGAGGGTTCACATTCGATACATCTGATGAGGACACTCCGCCTTGATTCAGTGAGTTCATCAGTGTACATTCTTTTCATTCTGACTTGTTTCTTTACACCCCAACAAAAAATGTCACCAACGTGCCGCCTAATCGAGTTCCAGTGATTCTTTCCACAAATACTTCTAGGCGCTTCTAGTATCATGCACCGGTTCTCTGGGAGGAATTCACTGCATTCCAAACCTATTACTGGATCGTTCCCAGTGCGTACAGCGTAAGGTGTGTAACAATGAAACTATTCCTGTATTAAGGCAATTGATTAGCCTTTATTTTTATTTAGCACAAAGTGTAACACACTTGTAACGAATGCAAATAGAGATAGGGCAGGAAGTGTCCTGTAACTGTGAGATATTATAGTGCTGCACACATGCAACACAAGTTAAAGTATGCAAAGCAACGGATGTCGACAATGACTTAACTAAAACAAAAGTGTGAGGAATGACAATTATTTTTAGAAAAAATGTGCAAGCGTCTGTTTGAAATTGTTTCATGCTGTAATCAAGTATGGTTACTTCATACAGAAATAACGTTTGTCCCTCAAAATGTTAGTGCTCTGACTTTTTTAACCCATGTTTAATCTTTTTTTAAAGATGCTTACAAGGCTAATCAAGCTCCTTGACATCAGAGTGTGAGGCACCGAGAAACTCATCAGCAGGGATGTCAAAAGTACTGAAAGGTTGTACTTAAGTGGAAGAATACATAATGTGTCAAAATCTTAATCGATTACAACTGTCCAGACAAAAGTGTATAATAACCCTCTGTATAACCCTCTGTATAATCTGTATTTTTATGCAAGACGCCCTTGGCACCTGGGAGCATTAGGCACCTGCCTACCTTGGCCTATAGTGCAAAGACTTCCCCTGCAAACGTGCAAACGTGTATGGAATGTGAAGTGTTCAATCATATATTCAGCAGCTCAAGGTCATTTCAGATGATCAGAAATGATACTGTGTGCATGTCATTCCTGTAACGTAAACATTCTTGAAGTCAAAGCAAATGATGGTGGTTTCAACCATTGAACCTGGACCCTATCTTATATCCACATATTAAAGTTTTCAAAATAATTCTGAAAAAGGTGTTTAATAGTACAGTTTTGGTTTATGCATTTTATTTCATACAAAATAGCTTCAAAACCAGGAAGGGAAATAAAAAATATAGCTTTGTTTAATCAAAGTGAAAGTGACCTCATTTTTGTTAGTCATGTACACATTGTCATTTCACTGAAATCGTATAGATGGACTATAAACTGTAATCTGTGATCTGATGTTTCCTGAGCATCATTACACCACATCGATCAAAGTTTACTATCATGCCATCCACCAGGCTAAACTGTGCTGACTTTATAGCCTTGGATTTATAAGCCTGATTTTCAGTTCCATGATCATGACAGCATTGCAGGAGAACTTTGATTAAACCTGAACAGATCATCTTACATTGAAACGCAGAGGCTTTTCAGCACACACCCCCCGTCATTAACCATGAAGATGAGTAAAATGAAAAAAGATTTCAGAAAAGAGATAGGATGAGTAATGCACCGGTACAGTACTGCAGAAGAGCATGATGCTTCTCAAGCAGCAGGGCACTTATCTAATCCATGACTCGCACTCGCTCAATAGAATAAAGGTCAGGCGAGTAATCATACTCATATTTTTCTCTCTGAGTGAGAAGAGGGTGGGAGTGGGGGGAGTACAAGCTTTTTGAAGCTAAAGGTTACACTACACACACAAGCACACAGACACACACGCTGGTGGGTGGCATGTGTGGGTGGGTGAGTAGAAAGAAGTCCTCCACGTCAAGGAGAGAGAGATGCTGCTATGGTAGGAGTGTGAATCGTTGTGCTGTCTGCTTCTGCTGTGCTCACAAAAGACACGAAGTAAGAGATGAAAAAGAGATGGTTTACACACAAACTTCAAATACATATTCAGCATGCCAAACTTAGCTCATTAACTCATTGAAGTAAAGGATTAAAAAGACTGAAAAAAAAATTGAGACTTATTTCATACTGAATGTTACAATATGCAGCAGAATCAAGATGCATGCAAGTGCGTTAACCTATCTCAGGGAATGCAATATGTCTTTTTAGTGCATAAGGATTACTTCGATGATCCTGCATGAGTAGCCTGTTGAGAGTAATAGTGTTTGATTTTTAGCATAGTGTTAACAAATTAAGTTAACTATCAGCTGTACAGATTTTAATAACAGGTGTCATTATCATGGCTCTATATCACTGAAATGAACTACAAACGAATACGAAAACTTTTTTCTTCCTTGAATCTTTTGGAATTTTGAATGATGCATCTTCTGATGCATTTTGTCACCATGAATGTGTGAATGTTCGGGGACTTAAACAAGAAGCTGGTTTAAAAGTTAATAGATAATAATGTACATTTTGTAATACTGGATAACACTACGGAAAGTAATACTCAGGATTATTTAAGGATGAGGACAATTAGCATCAACCTGTGCAAAAAAAGATGCATATGCATGTGTATAAAGTGAGAAAAAGCGAATGAGGGTGCTGTATGTGAGATGAGTGGTTGCAGTTGCATGAAAGGTCCAGTCTGCTGAAGTAGGAAAAGCCAGTTCCTGCTGCTCAGGATCTTTATTACGTGAGGGAAGAACATGTGCTTTAGCTGCAGAGGAGGAAGGAGAACGAGACATTAACTGGTTGAGAGATGACCGTGAAAACAGACCGGTCTCTTGTCGTGTATCTGACCAAGTGAATCTGCTGGAGATATAAGAGCTCAGTCCCGATGGTTTTTATTGCCGCTCACAAAGAAGCACTTGCCAGGATCTCCATTGATTCCGACTCGCAAAAACATAACCTCAAGAGCTAATTCTACAAATACTGCACATGTATATAAGTGTAATGTTTACATATCTTATACTATTTTTTATTTTGCACGCATTACTCATCTTATTTGCACTACCGTGTCATCATACATTTCCCCACCAGAGGATCAATAAAGGTACATCTCATCTCATATACCTCATCATCTCATATCACAATCATCTACTGGAGTTGCTGGATGTGTGTGCTCATCCTCTAATGCACCCAGTCAGAACACTTTCTATTATGCATCTGTAAATGTAGCCTATGGTTGCTGAGTTTGTCTATCAGCTTATATTTTTATTTATTTATCTGATGCATCCTTATTGATTACTATTAAGGACACATGGAGTATATCAATATTGCTAAATATCACTCCACTTTAATCACTTAATATTTGTAGCATGAAATATCCACAGTCATTTTGGAAATAAACAAAGTTGCAGGTGTTGTTGACATCAGGAATGAAAAGCACAGAATGAGGTAAATGGTTTGCAATGCTCTTTATCAGCAGTGAAAAACATCTACACAGAAAGCAGCTCAGGCATTTCCCTGAACAGCCCCCACATTTTTCACCCTTCCTCAGCTGCTGCCCAGTGGTGTGTACAGGCAGAGGACATGTGTTATCGAGGGGGAAACCCACTGAAATTCCACTGAATAACAGGAGCAGCTCACCTCTACAGCCTTATAGTTATGACCAACCTCACCATAGACCTCTCAGCAAAACATGACCTGATTCTGCAAATGCCTGTGCAGAAACAGTGGTGAGGTATGGAACAAAACATTCCAGCTTAGGAGCCCATAATCATTTCTGATAATGGTAAGAATTTGCTGCTTTCAGGGAACAATATGATCCAGAGGTTCTTGAGTAAATACTAGGGAACAGGAGGGGCTGACGAAGAACGGCTGACTCACAGAATACAGCTGAGCGCTGTGTTTTTATGGTGACTCAGCATAGTCTCCCTCAGGTGATGAAATGTGTTCGCAACAAGCCTTCCAGCAAAGCACATTGGGGCTTGAACTTTTGATTAAAAACAAACAAACAAACAAAAAACATGATTTCAATTAAATGACATTAACGATACAAAAACTAAAGTTAATTTCATTCTGTGCATTTCATAAATAATAAAGAAATAAATAAACTGTGCACGAGGCTATGTACTTGCATCGACATTTTGTCTAAACCTACATTTGCTTCCCTTGCAAGTATCTGTTGCTTGTATCAAGCTATTATCTGTCTGATTTAAAAATAGAATCCTGGTCAAATAACTCTCACTTCCAGACACATTTTCCAGACACCATGAGGAAAACAACATGCATCAGTATGTTGGGAATCCAGACAAGTAGCAAGATGTCTAGCCAGCCTGGCCTATTGGTTTCCTGGAGAGGGTGTTTTAGACAGGACCCCAAAACATGTCTGGCCACCTCATGAGTCAAAGTCTACTGGCGGATTGATGTAACAGCTCAGGAATTTACCTCAGCCTGTCCTGGCTGGCTGCCTTTGTGCCACAAAGACTAAACAACAGAGATAGATAAGGAGGACACAGCAACAATAGTAGTGTCACACTGACACCTGTTGGTGTGTCTGGATTGTAGAACCTGCACTTAAGGTACCTTTGAAAATAGATTATTTCAGAATTATGATGCACATTCTTATATACTGCACTTCCAAACAGCAAGTATTGTTTAAAATGACTTTTACATATTGCATTGATTTGACATACATATATTGACTAGAGAAATAGGTGTAGCTGATCTTCAGAAAATTATTTTTATTTTAGTTTGCTCAGCCAAGAGAAATCTAATGAAGCTCACTCAGTACAGCTTTATAAACTGCCGGACATCCAGTTTCCAGAATGGCATGTAAACATGAAAACAAAACAGGGTGAAGGAAGAGCATGTTTCCTGGCAGGGTACAGGGAGTTCTGTTAGGGCGGGCGTAGGTGGCTTGCGATTCCCATCAGTGCAAAACCAACAGAGTAAACACACACACACACACACACTCTCTCACACACACACTCTCTCTCAAACACACACACACACACACACACACACACACACACACACACACACACACACACACACACACACACACACACACACACACACACACACACGCACAAATAACTACAGCCTGACCAATTGGCTTGCTGAAGCTGGGTGAAAGTATCTCTCATAAGCAATCAGTGGGCTTGTTTTCCCTGATGTGGATGGGAAATTTCAGTAAGTCAGTAAAGCCATAGACACTTTGTTAGGGGTCTACTGATGTCATGAACAAGTTACTAAAAGTTGTGCAATTGCAGCATGTCCAGTACTAAAGTAATTGACCTACAGCCCGTGTGGGTAGCTAGTGTGTGAGGACAGGGCAAGTGTGGTTTATCTAAGCAACAAGATTGACCTGTTGGTAAAAATAAAGGTGGTGTGCCAGGTGTACCTAGGCTGCAACCCAGAAAGTGTGTTTAAAATATTAGCTGTACTCCTGGGTCATCAAGTGTATTTGAAAAAGCTGCACCCTGCAAAGAGCTTGATGAAAATCTTCAATATAGAAGACTTTCTATATAGGATGCGATTTTCTGTGTCTAAATATATTTCCAAAATGTTAAATTAAAGTGGATGTTTTTAAGGACACCACAGATCTTCCTGGGACTATGAATATTTATATTTTGGGAATATAATATATTAATATTTACTTCAGCATATCCAGCCAGATATATTGCTTTTTATCTTTCAGTGCATATATTGACTATGTGAATATATATATATATATATATATATATATATATATATATATATATATATATATATATTTTTTTTTTTTGTTATTTTTCCAAATAAGATTCATATTATATTTAATCTTTTTACCTCCAGCAGTCACACTACACTTGTTATGAAGCACTCAGACCCAGTGACTACATTGTATCATGGAAGGCTAATGAAGCTTGGTAAAGCTCAGTTTCCAGGAGGGGCTCCTTTGTGACCAAGGAGTGTGGTGCTTATTTGTTTTCTGTTTCCTCGAAACCCGCCAGCTTGCCTCATATTGGAGGGAAAAAAGATTAACAGGACCTCCTGCCACCAGTCAACAGGCATGGAATGGGTTTTCCCTTTGCAGGGAAAGCGCAAGTCCCTTTGAGGAGAAAAATCACAAAGTAAATGAGATTTTCCAGACCTATCCTGCTGTTTTGTGAGGCCCTGTGTGCTTTTGTGGCTCTTTTTTCCTCATTAAACACCATCTATGACTTAAAAAGGCAGAGCTAAAGCGTGATAATGCCACAGGTCAGAGCTGGTGCATGCCCTAGTCTGCAATGATTGCTGTTGAAATGAATATCAGGAAGGTTGTTACAAGATAATGATGATGAGTGAGTTCACAACACAATAGAACATTCAAAAGAAAATTCACTGTTATTGGCTTCTATTTCATAGGTTGAAAACTTAAACTTTGTTTCACTCTCAACATTATCAGTGCTGTCAACATGCCAAGTGGTTTCTGTGGAAAAAGTGTTTGCCCCTAAACCTAATAACAGGTTGGGCCAACCTTAGCAGCAAGAACTGCAATCATGTATTTGCGATAACTTGCAATGAGTCTGTAACAGCACTGTGGAGGAATTTTGGTCCACCCATATTTGCAGAATTGTTTTAATTCAGCCAGAGGGTTGTCGAGCATGAACCACCTTTTCAAGGTCGTGCCACAGCATCTCAATAGGATTCAGGTCAGGACATTGACTAGGTCACTCCAAAGTCTTCATTTTGTTTTTCTTCAGCCATTCAGAGGTGGACTTGCTGGTGTGTTTTGGATCTTTGTCCTGCTGCAGAACCCAAGTTCAATTCAGCTTGAGGTCACGAACAGATGGCCGCACATTGTCCTTCAGGATTTTTTGGTAGACAGCAGAATTCATGGTTCCATTTATCACAGCAATTCTTCCAGGTCCTGAAGCAACTAAACAGCCCAAGACCATCACACTACCATCACAATATTTTACTGTTGGTATGATGTTCTTTTTCTGAAGTGCAGTGTTACTTTTATTCCAGATGTAATGGGACACACACCTTCGTTTGTCTCATCAGTCTACAGAGTATTTTCACAAAAGTCTTGGGGATCATCAAGATGCTTTTAGGCAATTGTGAGTTGAACCTTTATGTTCTTTATTTTTGCTCAGCAGTGGATTTTGTCTTGGAACTCTGCCATGTGGGCCATTTTTGCCCAGTCTCTTTCTTACGGTGGAGTTATGAACACTGGCCTTAACTGAGGCAAGTGAGGCCTGCCGTTCTGTGGATGTTGTTGTGGGATCTTTTTTCACATCTTGGATGAGTCGTCTCTGTGCTCTTGGGGTAATTTTGGTCGACCGGCAATTTCTACAAAGGTTCACCACTGTTCCATGATTTCACCATTTGTGGATAATGGCTCTCACTGTGGTTCACTGGAGTCCTAAAGCTTTATAAATGGCATTCCCTTAGAATAGGATGTTCAATATACACTATGGGTGTTATGGACAGGTGTTATACTTTTGACTGTGTAGTGCAAGTGTTTGTAAAACACAGGCTGATTCATAGATTTCCATTTTACAGACCATATAACCAGAGTGAAGTGAAGCGAGTGAAGCTCGCTGCACATAGGGGTGATATTAAACTGGTAACAATCAAAGCTACATAGTGCCTAAGCTTTTCTTCATCATTTGATATATCAAAACATTGATATATATATATATATATATATATATATATATATCAATATATTGCGTCAGTCATTGAATCTGTCCTGTGCACATCCATCACCATCTCGTTTGGTGCAGCAACAAAACAGGACAGAAACAGACGCAACGCACGGTTAAAACAGTGGAAAAAATAATTGGCGCCCCCCTGCCCACGTCCCAGGACACAAGAACTAAAAACTGGGCAGGAAAAATCACCACTGACCCTTCGCACCCTGGACACAACCAGCTCTTCCGTTCTTGCACACCACAGAACTTTGCTTACTAAAACTGCCAGACACAGGAACATTTTTTTTCCCCAGTCCCTTTATTACCCTTATTAACAACTCACCATAATTATATTCCCTGCTTCATAAGTACTGCATTATCAGAACTGTCAGTCATCACATCATCCATATATGTTACACACAATACTGCTGCTGCATATTGTACAAAAAGCATAATATTGCACAATATTGTTATTTGCACTTTCCACACTTTATGTACATAACTGATTAGTCATATATTCTGCATTCATATTTAATACTCATAATATCTATTGTATCACATCTGCATTTTCGTGTATAGTCTGTATTATCTTGTATAGTATAGTGTTATTTATGTCTGTACTTTTGAGAGTCACAAACAGCTGGAACCAAATTCCTTGTGTGTGTCAACACACTTGGCAAATAAACCTGATTTTGATTCTGATATTGTACAGTATAGGTAGGTTTGCCATCTCAGCTCCAGTTCGGTTCAGTCGTGTACTAATGTTACAGTCTGTGCATGGTTTCTATGCATGTTACGCCTATTTCCTGGTTCTCTATTTCCCCATGTCTCCAAACATTCCTGAAGGTGGATTGGCAAATATAAATTGGCCCTAGGTGTGTGTGTGTGTGTGTGTGTGTGTGTGTGTGTGTGTGTGTGTGTGTGTGTGTGTGTGTGTGTGTGTGTGTGTGTGTGTGTGTGTGTGTGTGTGTGTGTATACATGTGCATGCAGGGTGCCCTGTGGTAAAATGGCATTCCGTCTATATCCCATATACTTAGTCTTTCCTTTGGTATTTTCTCCTTATATGCAGTGATGTTATTGAGTGAGTGTGTAATTGGCAGATCTTTGTTAAGTTTAGTTGCTTTATGATGCTTTGACTCTGTAGGTCATTGAAGCAAAAATAGCACAGACAATCCACCTACTGTAACATTTTTGGGAGGTGGCAGAAAACCAAGGAACTCAGCATGGACACAGAGAATATCTGGTCCGACATACTATACTGTCAGGTATTTGAACACAAAACATCTAAGAAACAAGCTTTGTTTACTGAACAATGTGTTTTATTCCACTTAATCCACAACATGTCTAACAATAACTGCTAACAATTATAATTAGTGAGTGACATGTGATGCTTTTTAACCATTTACAGTATATATCATTTTGGGGAATGTCTGCAAGATAGTCTGTCTTCCCAAAAACCTTCTTTATATTGGTCTCATGAATTAAATGAGACAGAATAAGCAGCTGGTCAAATATGATATATTGTTATTATACATTATAGTTTAATTCTATTTTTTTTTCCCTGTATATTGCCATATTGTTTTTTCTTGACACCATTGTTTCTGGCTTGCTCATTAGCGATAAAACTAAATTTAAATATTAAACTTTGTGTATTTTATTCTAAATCTTTATACTTCTGTAAAGCTGCTTTGAGACAAGGGCTATTGTTAGAAGTGCCATACAAATAAAAATCTAATAAAAAAAAATTCAGCTCAAGGAAAAATCTGTAAATAGACTTAGTTGAAAAAACTAGTCTTTAACAGAAATGATGTCTTTGACCTTTACAAAGCCTTTCGAAGGTTTGTTCAGATTTTTGTCAGTATGTTACATTCTTTTGTAAGTGTCATGTAGCATTATAAAGACGAAAATTTTAATATTTACAATTAATCTCCATTATTAGTAAAGTGCCAGACCAGTGCCTCTTGTTTTTTTTTTCTTGTGTAGCCATGGCATTCCAGCTAAGGGCTACTGCATTCTGTGAAACTGAGCTCTCTTAACATGCATGCCAGAGGATGTGAGGCCATGACTTATCTCCTGGACCAGGGGCTACTCCTATGACGTCCTTTGGAGTCTCCAGGGACACAGAAAAGTACATCGCATGACTGCTGGGCAATGTTACTGACCTGCAGCAGCAATATATAAATTTAACATGGCATCTCCACTTCAGTTAAACATGCATATGCATTTAAATAAAATGAATTTCATTGCTATCATTTGAAAGGTTACTTTTTAAGTCATTTTTTTTGTTGCAGATTATTTACAACCTGAAATACTGTAAGTGACCGTTTGAAACCCACGTAATAGCCTTGAAACTTGTAGCTTCCTGTCCGTCACATAGTCATTACTACACTCTCACATGAGAAGTTGGGCAAGGGATTACTGCCAGGCTAGAACACTCTGATTCACCTCTAAGATAGCACAGTCTGGAATAACATAATGTTCACAACCTCCACTTACCCACAAACATCCACGCCAGCAGACACACACACATATATGCATGTATACTGTACACCACCACAAAAACTCTCATACATTCTCCATTCATTGCTGATGGAGTTATTGTGTAATATTTCCCTGCCATGAGTAGTGTTGCCAGACTCTTCAGACTAATGAAATTCACAGCATGAAAATGCACCTGAAATATCTGCAGGACCTGAATCTTAAAGTAATGTTTCCAACATACTGTGGAATGCATGTCATGAAGTGTTAAGACTGTTTTGAGAGACAGTGAGGCCTTATCCAGTATCAGTATAGCGTTCCCAATAAAGTGTCCGGTGAGTCTATATATTTAATTTCACTGAAGGCACTGAAGCTGGAAATTTGCTAGGAATGGAACGGATAGCGCATGCTGAGGATGCAGCAGCTGGTACTCATAAGCAAGCTCATTAGCTGCCTCATACAAGCCCACTCTGGCTTCTAGTATATCCCACACACAACTACTCCATGGCTGTGAATGATCACTGTTGGGAAAACACAATAGTGAGAGTATACAGATGACGCAAAAGGCCATCTCCACTGTGGTAAGAGGAAAGAGCAAGAGAACAACGCTGAGACATGAGCCCACTCCATCTGTAGAGAACAGAACTAATGCTTTTAAAGCCAACAAAGCTGCTATTGTACAATCGACGCAATCAGTTTAACAGTGACCATGCAGGCACGGTAGGCAAAGCTGTCACACACAGCGACGTCAAATGTGACGAGTTGTGCTACACAAACAATGTGGGGTCCTGACTGATCTCATTACAAATATAATTAAAATGACAGTATTGTTTGAAAAATCTGGGTAACTGTCCACATCTGTTTTTACTGCAACGATTAATGGTTACAGAATAAATCATTTAAAACTGAAGCAGAAATTTTAAATGCTTTAGTCCATGTATAGCAACATTTACCTGGTCTATATAGCATATATGGACCTATAATGATTATTTATAACTAGGCCAAAACCAGCCCAATGCCAAATCATTTTTTTCCCTTCCAAATAATTTACATTTTAAGAACAGCACTGTGGGTAGAATTGCCACTTGAAAAGCTTGATGTAGATCTCACATTACTGTCTGAGTATATATACGCAATAAAATAGACTTTGGAAAAATATTGTAATAAATATTTGTATTTTCACCAAATTCTCTTGATTTTTCAAGTGAAAATAAGGAAAATTAAAAAAAAAAGTTAAAGTTTTACTCACTCATTCATTTTCTACCACTTATCCGAACTACCTCGGGTCACGGGGAGCCTGTGCCTATCTCAGGCGTCATCGGGCATCAACACAGGATACACCCTGGACAGAGTGCCAACCCATCGCAGGGCACACACACACTCTCATTCACTCACACACTCACACACTACGGACAATTTTCCAGAGATGGCAATCAACCTACCATGCATGTCCGGGGGACCGGGGGAGGAAACCGGAGTACCCGGAGGAAACCCCCGAGGCACGGGGAGAACATGCAAACTCCACACACACAAGACGGAGACGTGAATCGAACCCCGACCCTGGAGGTGTGAAGCGAACGTGCTAACCACTAAGCCAACGTGCCCCAGTTTAAGTTTTATTGAACTCAAAAATAATAAAAAATTTGCTAAGCTTTTGACACCCTACTCAGTCAGCTCAATTAACATCCGGCTAAAAGTCTTAATGAATTTACACTTATTCTTTTCTTGCAGAACACTCAAATTTCAGATATATTCTTGGTTCGTCTTGAATGCACAACATGTTAAAGATTTACAGACAGATTTATAAAAATGTTAAATATGTTGGCAAGACATTGACAGGATTCCTTCTGATGACTCTTCCATGCAGATCATGTCTGTTTAAGCATGGCTGAACAGTTGTTGAGTACACCACCACATCTAGGTCTGCTAATCCTTCCTGTATGTTCTTGCTGTCATTTGGGGACGTTGTCTTTCTCTCTAGTATACGACCAGTTCTATCTAAGAGTTGTTTAATCTTCCAGATCTTCTTCAATCTTTCCACAGATTCACAGCATATGAATTTTGTTCTTTCTACAGGTTAAGGGGTTTAACAATAAATATGCATACATAATCTGTGTCTATTCAACAAAATTGTTGAATTTACAAATCTGGTTATTCAGTAGGTGTTTAATTTCCTGCAAAGCAAATGACTTGTTTATATTAAAATACTTGCTCAAATACCTGAGAGTTTCTGTTTGTAAAACACAAGGTGTAGTTTTAACTTGGTCAGAATGCCATATAAATATTCCACATAACTGTACATATCTGTGCATGTGAAGAATGAGAATGCATTTTCTGAAGGAGTCTCCAGTGTCACTATTATAACAGACAGAAATAAATCTGCAGGTTTAGGTTTTCTGCTCCAGTTTCTTAATAACGACAAACTTTTTGAGAAAGGGGAAAAAGAGATCATGTTTGAAGAAACACTGTTTATCTGCTATAATTAAGTGATAACAGGAACACATTTGTACTGCTGCATAACCCATTGTTAATAGTGCTATGCAAATACAATTCAACAGATTTGAATTTAAATAAACATCATTTTTATGTGTGGAGCCAGAATTTAGATGGTAAATCCATTTATCCGCTTTAAAGAAAATGACAGCGCAAAGCATTCAAATTTTTTTTTGCTTTTGCCTATGCTTGACTGAGTAGGAGTTTGAGAGAAGAGGGGTTTTACACATTTTGTTGTGTTCTTGCAGGGACTCTACGTGCGCAGCCTTGTTTGTGTGACGTTTTGCTTGTGTCATCAACCCATGTACCTGGACCAGAGTTCACCATGAGAACAAACAGAAAGAAACAGGCCCCTTGTGACCACCATGTGTTTTTATTTATGTCATTTTATGGATGTCTGGTGGCAAAATGTACATGGCCCAGGGTTCTTCCCAGTGTATACCAACAACACTCAGTGCAGATGTTTCTATTTTATTTTCAGTATTACATTTACAATTCAGAATGGCTTGTTTTTCTAAATTTCAGCAAACACTGTGAGTAGACAGAGAACAGTTCTATCACGGATGGAGCGTTTCTAAATCAATAAATGTGCATTTCACTGACTGAAAGAATATGTTTTATATCCAGGCAGTTGTCAAAAATATCCACTCCACACTTTCAAAGCAGGTGGTATAGATAATTTCCTCAGGATGCGCTTTTATCAGTCCTCGCACTGCATCTTTCTCCCTCAGATCTACCAGCACGGCTCGACTAGTCCCACCATCTCTCAGGGAGAGAGGTAGATTTACAGCAAGACTCTTTTTTTCTTCTGGCATTGAGGTGGTGGAATGAACTTCCCCTAGATGTCCGAACAGCTGAGTAATCTACAAACGATGGCTGAAGACCTAACTCTTCCTGAAACACTCGATCTAGCATGTTTTCCCTTGTTTGTTATGTGTGTGTTAAAAAAGAAAAGAAAAAAACCTGAGCAGTTTTAGGTTGATGGTATCCTAAGTCTGTAACCTAGTGAACCGGTGTTAATGTATTCATTGATAGAGACTTAAAAGCACTTTTGTAAATCGCTCTGGATAGGGGCCTGAGCCAAATGCCATAAATGTAAATGTAAATTATTATTTTTGGAGCTCCAAACTGCCAGATAAGTATGTACTTCAAATTTGCACGCACAGTGTGTATAGTGCAAATGCAAATGATATTGCAAGGGCTTTTTATTTTTGGCCGGCACATGAGGATAAGATAAGGGCAATATCACACAGAGGCACTGCTATTGCATTTTAGTACAGAAAATCTTACCTGTTAATGCTAATAGATGATTTTTATATTCCTTATTTATACTAATAACCTGAATGGTAACTGCATGACAAAAAAAAAAAAAAAACAATGGATAAAGTCAAGGCTTTAGCAAAAGAATATGAAGTTGCTGAAAAATTCATTTTATAGACATTTTATAGCTTCATGCAAATGGCTGGGGCCTATTATTAATCCCAATAAACAATACCTGGATAATTGTACATTTTACGTATATATTAGTGTGTTGTATTTATACTGTACATTAAAATGTAATACTATGTCTTTTTATTCCTTTATGATTGTGGACAGAACTCATACCAGTTCATCATATGCTTCACAACGATAAACAGGCAGTGTTGAACTTGAGGAAGAACGATCCTGGCCATGCCTCAGGAAACTCTCAATATGCTGGAGTAAAATATTTCAGTCTGCTTCTTAAGCACAATTAAAAAAGATTATGAGGTGATGTAGGTTTAACCCATTTGCTAACTTTGACTGGTGATATTATCTAGCTTAGCCTGATTCCTTTATTCCTAATACCCTAACACCCCTCTCCCGCTTTTCTGTTATAATAACCTCCATACTTCTGGGAAGGTTTTCCAAAGGATTTTGAAGTGTGGCTGTGAGGATTCGTGTTAATTCAGCCCTAAGAGCATTAGAGAAATCCGACACTGATGTACTGTAGGAATGAGGAGGTCTGAGGTGCAGTCAGTGTTCCAGTTCATCCCAAAGTACTGTAGGTTTAGTGGGTTTGAGAGTTCTAGCACTCCAGACTGAGTGTCTTTATGGAGCTCGCTTTGTGCACAGGGGCACTGTCATGCTGGAATAAGTTCAAGTCTCTTAGTTCAGTCTTCTGCATTATTGTGTTGTACCTCTCAACATTGTGGAGCACAAAAACAAAATGCTAATGATTTTGTCTACAAATAATCCTCAAAATATTTGCACATATAAGAGTATTGTAATTAAAAACAGTACAAATTTAATTTGGAGATTTTTCCTTCTAGACAAAGAACATTTCTTGTTATCAGTGGGAACAAGGTTTCGTAAAAACAAAATCTTGGTTGCTATAAATGGGAGTTTGTAAGGCACAGGGTTCTTCTGGGATTTTGTTTGTACTAAAGTTGAAGGTAATGTAAATGATTGACTTGTTCATGTGAGACGTACTGCTTCCAACTAGTGACCGGTAAAAAAAAAAAAAAAACAAGCTTACATCATCTTTAATCACTAACAGACCAGCAATGTGTTGGAGCAGGGTGACTAAGCAGATCTGGGAGTAAAATGCAAGTGTTCCTTAGTGTAACATTGTGCAACTTTTATTTGTTATGTGCAGGCCACTAAGATGCACTTCATGGCCCATGCAGGTTTGCAGTCAGAGATGGTTTATATCCAGTGGAAATGAAGAAATGACTGCACAGTGATTGGACGTAATGAGGTCATTATTATTGTGAATGCTATCCGGAAGCCCTAAATATGGTTTTTCACATCAAAGGAAGCTCTTTCATTAATAGATAATACAGGGCCATGCTGGGCATAATGAAAGCACTCGGCTGAACAACACTTCTCCACCTTTTCTGTTCCATAATGCCTAGTATTCAGTATAAACATGAAAAACAAGCAAAATGATTAAAAAATGATGTAAAAAAGGTGAAGGTGTGGAAACGTCTGTGGGCTTTGATGTTCAGATAAATTAAACTGCAGTCCTAGGGAGTTACTCTACCTTAGATTAGATGAGAAAACTCATTCACCGGTTTTAGTATCTGCTGAATTACAATTTTTTTATTCTTCTGAAAGCAATTATCATAATAATATTATATGCAATATTATCACCATCATGAGCTTCAGCAACTGATTTATCCTGGTTAGGCCTGTGATGGATCCAGTACTTATTCTGGGAATACAGCGCATGGGGCAGGAATACACCCTGGATGGACACCATGCAAACACACAAATCTGTAGATTTTATGTACCGGTAAGGGCTGGAACTCTTTTATAACCAGACATTTTTTTCATTACTTCATCTCCTTTACCAGGCCAAATGTTAATAGCTCATGAGTGTTTTATTAGCTATACTTCTGTTGCTAAGTCAGCCATACATCGTCGTAGGGACACACTAAGCCATTCTGCTTGGTGAAATGAATTCAGATTTAAATGCTGGCAGATATTTTCAATGAAAGAGCTAAATACGATATGATTCCACTCTTGAGCTATGTTAAAAAATTCCTTCAAATCACGAAGGATTAGATATGTTTAAAAGACTTCCAGTATCCTGCTACTGCAAAATAACTCTCAGATATTATAGTTTGTTTTATGCAATGTGCAGAAACTGTATTAAAAAAACCCCCAAACAAAAAAAAAAAAAAAAAAAAAAAAAAAAAAAAAAAAAAAAGCATCCATGATGTGGTATCAAATTTGCAGCAAGGCCTTACCGGAATAATGCAAAACTAAAAAAAACAAAAAACAAAAAAAAAAACAAAAAAACACAACAAAACAATACATCTATCTGCCTTCACTGGAACAAAGTAGCAAGCAAGAACATGATTTACAGACTTATTTATACTGTACAATTGTGTCACATATTATGAAACATTACCTCACTGCCAATTTGTTTTGCAAGTCGAAGCTTTCAAGATTCAGAATGTCTTTACATGCAAAGGGCATGAATAGACATGAAAAAAAGCCTAAGGGGAAAAAAAATGAGAGCAAATGATTTATGCAACTTTACAAATAACAATTTAATACCGATAAGCGTGATGAGGCTAATTGTCGAGAATCCATGATGTGATACTGACACCTAGTGGTCACAAAGAGATGCACAACGTCAATATGGAGCTCAACAAATAAGCATCCATACATCCATCCATCATCTGCAAAGATTATCTTACACAGGGTCACATGGTTGGAAGAAACCCAAAACCTGAATTATGCAAAAATACATATGCAAATATGCAAGCTAAGTGTGCACAGGGTGTATTATTATTATTATTATTATTATTATTATTATTATTATTATTATTATTATTATTATTATTGTAGTTGTTGTTGGTGTGTTTGGTGGTCCACTGGGTTGCTGTCTCACATATCCAAGATCCCAGATTTGAGCCTGATTCTGTTTGTGTGGAATTCTTCTTGAACTCATCTTGGTTTCATGACTTTCCACCAGGTGGGAACCTTCCCAAAAAGATGCAGATTGGGAAGGTTAACTTGTACCTATGGTCTTCTCCTGCCTGGTGCCTGAAATATCTCCAGATCCAGCATGACCCTTACTAAGATAAAGCTGTGTATTATTATTATTATTATTATCTCATCTCATTTTCTACCGCTTTATCCGAACTACTCGGGTCACGGGGAGCCTGTGCCTATCCCAGGCGTCATCGGGCATCAAGGCAGGATACACCCTGGACGGAGTGCCAACCCATCGCAGGGCACACACACTCTCATTCACTCACACATTCACACACTACAGACAATTTTCCAGAGATGCCAATCAACCTACAATGCATGTCTTTGGACCGGGGGAGGAAACCGGAGTACCCGGAGGAAACCCCCGAGGCACGGGGAGAACATGCAAACTCCACACACACAAGGCGGAGGCAGGAATCGAACCCCGACCCTGGAGGTGTGAGGCGAACGTGCTACCCACTAAGCCACCGTGCCCCCCTATTATTATTATTATTATTATTATTATTATTATTATTATTATTATTATTATTATTATTATTATTATTATTATTATTATTATTATTATTACTGTTCTGTATTGTTATTGTTGATTACTATCAAACATTATATCTCCACTAGATTTCGGCTAAAATAAAAACAATCATTTTTAGGCAAAGAAAACAGTTTCTTTAGACGATATAGAAAATCTGTTTCAAATGATTTCTGCATGGTTAAATTGGTAATAGAATTATTAATGGGTGAACTGTGCAGTTAACAAAAGAAATGAAACTGTGATTATCTGTAGCAGAAGTTATTTGGCAGGAATATTATAATTCAGGAGGTAATTACTTTATTTACTAATTACATTCATATTTAATCTTTAAACTGAGCTTTTCAATATCAGTGAAATGAATTGAAATTGTTCCTTCCTTCCCACCTTTCTTCCTTGTGATTATTATGCTAGTCAGTGACGAACAGTGGATACAAAACGTGATTATTTAAGGGTTTAACCATTTAATTCCTATGCAGAATGTCAAAATATGACTAAATATGACTTAAAACTTTCCAGATGTGTATAGGAAGAAAGAAGGTTTCTTCTGGGTTTGGCAGTTGGTTCATTGGCGGCTGTGTGTGTGTGTGTGTGTGTGTGTGTGTGTGTGTGTGTGTGGGTGTGTGTGTGTGTGTGTGTGTGTGTGTGTGTGTGTGTGTGTGCGTGTGTGTGTGTGTGTGTGTGTGTGTGTGTGTGTGTGTGTGTGTGTGTGTGTGTGTGTGTGTGTGTGTGTGTGTTTGTAGTACCCTGGCAGGTAAAGGCTACAAATATATATAATACAAAAAAAAAAAAAACACATAAAATGCCAACCAGGTTTAATGCATTTTCATTTAGCATATCATGAAACATAAAGACATCAAAAAGGTGATGCAAATAGTTACAGCTGATCCTAATATATCTCTTATTGCCTTTCTAAACTGATGCAAAGTTATTAAGTTACTCATATTCACATGACAAGCTTTTTTTTTCCAACCTATTATGATATTAATAAATATGTACATCACAGTTTATGTTGCATTTGTCATTTCAAAACCACAGAACAAGACAAATAGTCCAATATTTATTTTACACCATAGGTTTGTGCTTCTTTATCTTTTATTTATGGTCCTTCACATAATATTATTAGATAAACAATGTACCTGCTTTAAAATTGTAAACGCAGTGTCTGACAAAATGTTTCTGTAAAGGTTCATTTTTAATGTTCTGAATGTGCTCAAGATTCTAAAAGTGCTTTTATATAATGTATTGCTAAAGCAATGGCATTAAATATTTAGAGGATATATACACACTAAATAAAGAAAAAAAAACATGAACTTTACAAGGGTATTCAATACAAATGCGATTAATACACATTTAGATTTCACGCACAGGTTAAATGTTTTAGTTAGTTTAATGATTAATGCATATTTTGCGTGCCACCAACATCGGGAAAAAAACTGCTTTCAATATTTAAATCTGCTTTGCTGTGCTTTGTTTTAAGTAAAGCTCTGTATTTGATGACAACTCTATTATCACAATGAGTAGGAAGGTACTGTAGGTCTATATGATCAAATGTGCATCATTCACTATTAATGTTTGCTAGTTCAAATCTGTTATTACTATTACGAAGCAAAAGAAAAGTCTGTGAACCCAAATCTTTTAATTTCTAACATGCTTTTGTACTGTTGTAATGTCTAATTTGGAAGAGCTGGATAATGCGGTCACCTTGTTTTCGCCCATTGAGAACATGATAAAGTGCATAACCGGTTCAAGACGTTTTTCTTTTTGAGTTTTAAACAAAATCCTTTAACGAGACACAAAGCCCTATCAATGATTGTGATGATGATCAGGGTTGTTTTTTTTTTGTTTTGTTTTTTGTTTTTTTTTACAGCTTGAAAACAAACCTTGTTGAGGAAAGCTGTGCATGAGCAGGCAGAGAGGGGAGAAGAAGAACAAGTTAATACTGAAGATGTCCACGTCAACTCAATCGGATGGTAGAGGGATTTGGGTGAAGTCAAAATTAAGTCTTCATTTAAATTTAGTGGTTGGTACAGGAACCAAATAAATCATTTTACGAGAAATAAATGAAAGGAGAAGAGAGTCTGGTTGGTCAACCGTGCACCGAAGAATACCTGATTCAGATCCAAAGAAATGGGACAAATGTGATGAGTGACTTTTGTACATTTTCATCCAGTCATGTCATTGATGAAATGACTCTGCTCCACCTTTCTGCACCACTCGAACCCTCTCTACATGATGCTGCACTTGGCCTTTAGCTTGTCGGCCCTGCGTTGCTTACTTGAACGCATGTTGAGGCTCATGTCGCGCTTCTTGTCAAGGTTGAGCAGCTCCTGGAAGAGCTCAGTGACATTGTGGTTGGTCTTGGCCGACGTCTCCATAAAGGCACACTTCCAGCTGTTGGCCTGTGCCTCCCCTTCCTTGGTCTCGACCTCACGTTGGCTCTCATCACTCTTATTGCCCACCAGCATGATTGGGATGCCCTCCACATTGCCCTTAATAGCTAGTACCTGCTGATAGATAGGTTTGAGCTCCTCCAGTGACTGGCGGCTCGTGATGGAGTACACCAGGATGAATGCGTGACCCTTGGAGATGGACAAGCGCTGCATTGCTGGGAACTGGTGGCTGCCTGTTGTATCAGTGATCTCAAGCGTGCACACACTTTTGTCACAGCTTATCACCTGCCGGTATGTATCTTCCACCGTGGGGATGTATGTGTCCCTGAACGTGCCCTTCACGAAACGAAGAACCAGGGAGCTCTTGCCAACACCTCCAGCCCCAAACACCACCACACGGTAGTCATTGCTCTGCTCAGGCATGCTGGTACGGTCCACTCAGGGTGCAGTCAGTGCTAAAACTTGATGTATTCCCTGAGATCTAGAAAAATACAAATTGAAGAAAAAAAAAACATGCGTTTAAATATTTAAATATTAAATGTAATAGAATCACTCATGATAATGTTATTAATATCTAATGCATATTTTGTTTGCACAGGTCCAAACAACCACACATGATCCACAAAATCCCAGGTTGAACGTCTCCCAATGTTCAATTGTGTCTGGCTAACAATGTAGGCATGCGTTTATCCTTGGAGCTCATTCAAAGGTAAAATATAACTGTGTATAAACAATGGATGATAAAGCAGCGCTCATCAGGAATGTAGAAGAATGATATCCTCTAAGGCCAAAAGTAATTGGACACCTGATCTTCACACGCATATACGGTTCTTCCCTGGTCTGTTGCCACAAAGTTAGAAACATGGAATTGTCTAGAATGTTATTGTGTGCTGCAGTATTACATTTTCCCTTCCCTTTCATTGTGACAAAGTCACAAAGCATGCTCCATGAAGCCATGGACTATGAGAGATGGACTGAAAGATCTTGAGTGTCCTGTGTTCCAAGCAGTGACTAACTCAACCTGATTGAACACATGTAGGATGAACCGAAACATCTACTGGACCCCAGACAACCTCTATTTATTGCTATTAATGTATCTAAAACAATGTCAATGCACTTAAACAAACACAGTAAATAAAGCATTATAATTGTCCTGTGCTTGCATGAGTAATGTTCTATAAATATATTGTATTTAGCTGTATGACAAGGATGAGTCAGTATACTTATATATGTCACAGAATATATAAATATATAATACAGAATATATATGCCGCTCTCAGCTGTTTTGTGTCAAATCAGTTTGAAGGCAAAATCGTTTTAATTGTTTGTTAATTGTTCTTATAAGAACTGAAACCACACACACACACACACACACACACACACACACACACACACACACACACACACACACACACACACACACACACACATCAACCTCAAAATACTTCCAGTGCATTGGACCGTTTGCTCCATAAAAGGTTCTACAATGCACCCCAAAAAGCAGGGAACATCTATGTTCAATTATTAGAAAGGACATCATGTTTTCTAAAACCTTTCAGTCTGAGAAAAAAGAAATAAAAAATGCCGGACTAAACTTTACAGGACCAACTTTGTCTAGAAATGAGAGTAGCTTGTTATCATTGCTGCTCTCATATGATTACTTGCATTAATAATTTTTAACTTTATTTGCTTTTCTATACACCGTTAGTTTGAATCTATCTGTTTTTGCTGACATTTGTGTTAAAAAATCTGCAAGTTAGAAACATCGCAAGGATATGTACCAGAACAATAACATTTTTCATTATGTACTTTAAGCAACATAAAACTATATATCAGTCCTGTCTGTTGTAAATAATGCCAGAAGTCACGTTTTACCATGTACGGAATGAATCAGGTCATCGGTGTCCCAGTGTGTAGTGAACCAGTCTTTGTGCCTGAACTCGTTTAAACGATATACCTATTTACAAAGTGCTAGTGAACTGATCAAAAAAAGTTGTAATTTGTGCTTTCTTGTTTTTAAGGTGCTTGGAAAGCGCCAAGCCGGACCACAGGAGGTGTTTCAGTATCCTATGCTTTGTCATGTTTATGTAGGCGGTGATACCTGTCCATGTTTCCTGCCATTGCACCTGATCCGTGTAGACTTTAATTAGATGCCTTATATATGTTCATGCCATTGTGATTGTTTGTAGCTGTTGTTACTGTTGTTGTAATATCGTTAGCACGCTTTCATGTTATGTCAGTAAGTTTTATGTTATTACAGTAGGATTGCCAAGTGATGTCAGGTTATAGATTACTAAATCATGTCCAGGTCTCATGTTTATTGTAACTGTATGTAGCTGTAGTTTCAGGTTTTGTTTATTGGACGGTCGCCGGCTCCGATCCACCCGTGGACGTTACAGGCTTCTTGGTATAATTAGCTGCATTTCTTTGTTGTTGTTGTTATTGCTTAGTTATTTTAGCATTTGTTTTTCTTTCTAGGTTAAAGACACTATCCCTGTGTGGTATGTGGTATACAATTTTTTGGAATAAAAAGAATAAACCAGTGCACCCTAACATGAAGCATTGTTGACTATTTCCTGTTTTCCTTTTCCAGCACACCTACGGTACTTTATTCCTTACATAAAACCTGTTAATGTAATCTACTACGCCTTAAAGTGTGACACAGGATAAACTGACTATATACAAAGTTTGGGAACAGGTACAGTTCATTTTAGAACAATACTCCACTTCTGAATACTACTGTACCTTGGCCTATTGCACCGTACATTTTCCATGGACTGTTTAGCCTCTACTTGTGGGTGAATGTGCAAATAGAAAATAGTGCATTTCTCTGCATCCATCAGCACCAAGGTCAGAATATATTAATGACTCACTCATCACACTCTGGAGCAGATGTAGCCATTGGTCTCCTGTGTATAGCAAGATCAAACTGGCTATTTCCAGTACTTAGAATACATTTCTCTTGAGCGTAGAACCTTATCCTTATCCTCTCTCCCTCACCTGAGCACCGTGTTTGTTAAAGTGCACTGTGGTTACTTTGCTCATGCATCTGATTATCATGAAAAGTGTGATTAACAACGCAAGTCTCTCTGGTTTGAAGAGCTGGTAGTGCAAAGTAGGTCATGTGTTCAAATCAGCCAAGATAAGGGTGTGATTATAATAATTAGAACTATGCCATAATAAATGATGCTAAATAAATATCAAGCCTATTAAAGCACTCCTGAGGAAGTTGATGTAACAAAAAAAAGAAAAAGAAAAAAAATACACAAAACTGAAATACTCTTTCCTAATAACTAAGCTCGTTATTTTTCATGATCTTCAAATCACACTTTAAAATCTTACTAACTGCACAGAATTAGAAACATCTGTATTTTTTTATTTATTTATATTTTTTTCATTCTAATTTTATATTCCACTTATTTTGTACTGAAGGATAGTCATAAAGCATTTCCCTGTGTATGTTGTGTATTTGACTAATCAAATCTATAATGCTGAATTGAACCAATTTTTAGTAAATTAGTACACATTTTTTGAACCATTGCATATAGGTCACCAGTTGATGTATAAAACAATATACTGCATGTGGCTTTATGCAAATTTCAAAAACGTTGAAGTTTCCAATGTAGATGTTTCCAAATATTACAACTGGCAAAAACAGTGCAATTTCATGACATGAACTTTGAAGAATTGCTTTTTATATGCCAGTCGTCCCATGTGTCCATGTTCAGGGATCCTAGTAAAACACGACGAGAAGGATGATATAATTGTGTTCTTTCCCATCACTAAGCAACATATCAACAGAGAATGGAGTTTTCCGTGTTGTCCCATGAGAAGCCTGTTATTGTTGCAGGACTGGCAACTTAAAAATGCTCCAGTGTTGCATGCAATTAACTGGAATGTTTACTGTATATAAAGTAGTATATATAACCAATACATGACATTAAAAAAACACAATGGTATGAAAAAGATGGCAAAGGAGGCAGGGAGACTAGAGGAGTATCAGAGGCGACTGGACTGAGGCTATGAATTCCAATTTGAGAAAATTAAGAAAAAGATATAGTACAGGAGTATGATGCATATCATTCTCCTGTAAGCGCACTCAAATACGTATCTTATGAGAGGGAGGGAAAGAGAAACGCTGCAGTGCAGAATCACCAGAGGAGAAAGATGAAGAGGGTGGGCCTCTGGTGTCATACGGATGCCCGAAGCACCTCTGCTGCAGTGCTTGACTAAAAAACTTTTTTCCTTTGTAATCATTTTGCATATTTACAACACTTGCAAGGGATATTTCTTGTTTCCATCTGTATTCTTGGTAAAATAGTGATCTCTCCTAAAACAGTAAATCATAGCACGATGCCAATAAGTACATTCAAGAATCAGCTATTCTTCCTTCATCCGCATCCTCGTGACGTCTCAGTTGTGCTTCTTTTCTGGAACTCTGGGAGTTCGCTGGTTACTGTGGAAACATACCACAAGGGCAGGCGTGATATAGAAGAAAGACCATGTGTGAGAGAGGATGTAAGCTGGGATATTGATGAAGCTTAAATGATAATGAGCAAAAAAATAAACTCCTCACTGACACGCGGAGACAAAAAATAAAGCCATTTCTCTGTTTTAACCCTGATAGTCAGTCAACAAATGCTGGGTTTAATTCATATCACAGAAACTTTATATATGCTTATATAAGTAGTCTATTTCAGCTACTGTCTATCAACTTGGTCATGATTCATCCCAAATTGCTGAACCTTACGAAATTCTCTCCTGCGGTGAAAGATGGCAATATGCAATCATTTCAGAAACTGCAAAAATAAGCATCGTGTTACATCCTAACCAGCACTACACCATAATGCTGAGCAAATTTCTATGATAATCTCAGCATCACATCCAAACCAACAAAGAAATCCGCCCACTTTAGATTAATAGGCATGAGAAAATATATATGATATGTAACTAAAGAAATAAATCCTCACTAGGTTCTAATTCAGCTGTAGCAGAGTGCATATGGCACACCACTAGACCTACAAGATGGTCCTGCTGTGCTTCCAAAAACAAACCTGCCGTTTCATAATCCTTACCAGCATCCCCACGATGATCCTTGTAATCAGCACTTAATAATTTATGCTAAACTGTTTGAATGAATATCCAAAAAATGTCACCTACAAAAATATCCACAGAGGATGACATTTCATTAAAAAAAGCCAAACATCATCAACTTAAAAACTACACATTTTTGTTTTAACCTCAAATTAAATACCCCTAATGCCACAACAGGCACTTTGTACAGGTGTGATCTCTACCACGACCTGATCATCAAATGTGATGCATCACTCCAACAAATGAATGGGTTTTATTTTAAAGATATGCAGTGATCATGACGTTCCTTCTGATATCTCGCAGTTGCCGATGTGGGTGTTTCTGTGGGTGATTTATTTGTTGTTGATGAATCACACTATCCAGGAAAGATGATAAACGAGAACCTTTACGCATCACGTGATTTTCTCTATTTTAATGCAACACGGTTTACGTTGACGATGCTCATAATAATGCGCGCGCGTTAGAAGTGAATCATCCACCGTCCGGTTCACTACAGCGCGTCACGGGCAAGGCGTTAGATAACGCGCATTAGAAACAAGACTCGATCCTACCAATAAAAACAAACAAATAACAAAAGAAAAAACCTACAAGGCTGTGTTACACTATCGCTTAACTGTTACAGCACGGATACCGTCCTGAAACGGGCGTATTTAGATGCAGGGTCCGAATAGATATCGAACAAAAAAGGCCATGTCGGGTTTAAACGGTGAAAAAAAAACAATACATATTGTTTCTCACATCTCGTGTCCTTGCGTTTACATTTCTGCACTGTGATATTTTTCTTTTGTTCAGCTGCGTGACCGTCGCGCTCCATCACACCAAATAAGGCTTTAAGGCTCAAGGACGCGCAGAAGATGCTCGTTACCGACCGCGCGAATGCGCATCCTTTCCCTTACAAACAGCCCATACACGCGTCCGCTTACCTCGACGTTGTGCTGCAGTGTCCCGAAGACGTCAGCAGTAGACTATACGAAGCGGCGAGGAAGCACACAAGCGACGGATGTCTTAGATTCTACGCCATACCAGTCACGTAGCATTTTGCCTGGCGGTTTGCATGGCGTTAAAACGGAAAGATGTCGCGGAGAGCTAAAGGTGCCGTTATTGCTGTTGGAAGGCGCGCGCGCGCGGCTACGCTCCTGTGTGGTGTGACGCACGCGGACACCCCCGCTTCCTAAGCGCGCACTGTGACGGTGCGTTTCGCGCAGCTCAGCACTGCCGCTATCAGGACCATGAGCGCAACAAAAAAAAAAACCCACAACGTTTCATTCAGTTTATCCTCGGAAGATGAGGGCGTGGATGCATACGGCCCGTGAAAACTACACGAACGTTAATTCTATAATAGTGTTTATGTACTATTATCACATGTTCTATCATCACATGATACACCGGAAACGGAATTTAAACGTGGGATCTTTTATTCCACACGTTAAGTAGTGCAGCGTTAATTATGCAAATCTTAGGAAACTGGGGTAGGAAGGGTAAAGCTTATATGTTGAGAAAATCAATAAAGTCTGTCTAAGCTCAGAATGGGTCTGTCTCCTTTCCCCAGTCACAACAGTAATAAATAAATAAATAAATAAGCTAACAACGGTAGCAGCCCCTGATGTGGAACATTTGACAACCCAGAAAACCAAATATGGCTGCTTAAGTAAGACAAAAACAAGTTCTTCATAACATGTGACATTCCAGAGTATGAGTAAGATATCTCAACACAACACAAGTTATCATTACACAACACAACGCTTTATCTTACACAGAAAATGAAGTGATTTGAAATGATTCAAACATACTATTTATTACCAATTTGGCACAAAGTTCAGTTTGATGACAGTATGACATGTAGTGAAATGCTTTGTGCGACTGTCCTAAAAACAACCAATATTAGTGAAAAGTACAGAATAAAGGAATAAGGCACAGATTAATACAATATAAGAAGAAATAAATCTATATATCAAGTAAACACATTTAAGTATATATACATATATTTTCTTTTTTTCTTTCGGCTGCTCACTGTTCTGGGTCGCCACCGCAGATCACATGGTCTGCATATTAGACCTGGCACAGGTTTTATGCCAGATGCCCTTCCTAACACAACCCTCCCATTTTACAGGCTTGGGGATGGCACTGAGAGTTAACTCTTCAGTGGCTGGGTTAGCTCCCTGAATCGATCTCGATCTTGATCAGAGTACGTGATCCTGCCCCTGGACCACCCAGAGGCTTTATAGATAACACGTTTCTTTTCTGCATCCAGTAAACAAACAAAATACAAAACCTGAAGAATCACATTATGATTGTAATTGTTTCAATAAACATGCATCCTCATGACAAATGAAACTCTCCTATGGAATTAATAAAAGAGAACATAATTCTCATTCTGACGATCCACACTTGCCAAAAACACACAGGGGGCCTAGAAACCACTTTTCATGACTCTTGATTAAACAAGATACCTACATGTCAATAACACTGTTCTCCAGAGAACAGTCACTAAATATATCAGTCCATGAGTCTGTAACAACTGTCTGTAGGTTCATGTTTACTGGAATCCATAAATAAAGGGGGGCTAAGTATAGTATTGCTTTAAGAGTGGTAGCCATGGAGTCAATTCTTTAGGATATACAGGAAACAGCTGTGGTGTGGTCTGGACATTAAAGCAGGAGGGAATGCCAAGTTTATCGTGCCAAGTTGATCGTGCCTCTCTTTTGGTGGCAGCTGGTAAGATTGCTCATCAGCTCCATCACAGGCACTTGATGAGAAAGAGCCAGTACTGTGGTACTTGGTACTGTGGTGCAGGCTGGCATTTCTTTTTCTGTCTGGTTTTATCAGTATGAATTGTATCTGATTCTGACTCAAAATGCAGGTGGTCACAAGACATGAGCGGGTTCATGTGCAAAACCCTGGAGGGTCCTCTTTCTCTGGTTTCACTTCATTAATAAGACCCTATTTGCCTCACTACAGTGTGAACAGTGTACTCCCAATAATTACAAAGTCTCCTTTCAGTGTCAGGCTCTTGATTAGGGCTTGCTCACCCGGCTGCAGCACAAAACCCCTAGCAGAGCCCCTATGTTTGGCATAGTACTTTTTTACTCCGTTCAGTGACTTTCTGAGCATTTTTGTCTGTGATGGTGTATGCTTCTTCCATGTATTGTCTCCATTTATTCACATACACTCTGTGGTCACTGGAACCTGACTCAAAAAGCAGAATAAGAAAATAACCTGTTACTTCACACCTTGTGCAATTGTAGGCATACATCAGTTTCTTCTGGGACTTCTTCCAGTTGGATTTCTGTATCTCATTCAGTTTCTTCAGCATTTGCAGCAATGTCCTGTTCATATGCTCCACCTGACCATTCCCTATCGGATGATAGGGTGTCGTTCTGGAACCACCAACTCCACTTAGTCTCTTTAATTGACTGAACAGCTGATTTTCAAATCCTCCTCCACATGATGAATGTGGGAGAGAAAACCAAACCTCAGGGCAAAGTCAATGAAGAAGATGTTTGCAGCACTTTTCCCTAACTTTGATTTAGTGGCATATGCTTGTGCAAAGCTTGTAAAATGATCAACAATGACGAGGATATAATCATATTCTCCTTTACACCTGTAAAGATGGGAAAAAATCAATGGAGACTACTGTAGTTCAGATAATCAGGGGAGCTCTTGTGTCATGGTATGGCTTTTTCTGTTTAATACAGGTGCATGCTTTGGACACATAGTGTTCAATCTCAGTTTTCAAATAAGGGCAGAAGAAGTGGTCACGTATTAGAGAAACTGTACTGTCTACACTTTGTGTCCCATGTTGTTGTGTCATTCTTCCAAAACCTTCCTCTTGTATTTATCTGACATTGTGTTTTTGGACTGAAAATTTTCATTTCTTTTTACTGGTGGCCTGGAACCTGACAGTTTGCAAATTAACACAGGGCATATGACTGGATCTGATTCTTCTGTGCTGCTTAATTGTCCCTTGGGTATAGGCCAGAGTGATGCAGCAGTTGGCTCCACTGTTTGCTTCACTGAAACTGACAGGGATGCAGCTGTTTACAGTCTGTTGTAAGAAATAAAAATGCGTAGTGTAAAAATAAGATGATGATGTTGAAGATCTTAATAAAGAACAAGAAGTTTATTCCAGCATAGCAGTGACAAAATACATGGTGTACTTTGGGTTCGTCTGAGTTGGTCAGAACCTAGAGCAAATTCTGCTCAAGCCTTATATACAGTTTTCCCTTTTGGTCATTTAAATGAAGTTCCGCTTTGAATGTGTATTGAGTGTAAAAACTGAATGTCTCCCAAATGGCTGGGCTACACCTTGTTGTCTAGCTGATGTCTTTAAATGTTAATCATGGTCACGTACACCTTGTCTTGGTATTGGTACAATTGCTAGCACCCAAGTGGTCACTTTAAATGGTAATCGCAGCCACGTAGACCCTTTGTTCGTGGTGATCCTTAATGTCCTGCTGCCGTACCCATATTTATAATTGAATCACATTTCTACATTTTGAGTCCTAAATGTATTACCTTATAATACTTCTTAGGAATGAGCTCTTTTAGATGTGTACCTTGGAGTGGAATTTGGGTGCAATTTCTGTAATTTGTGGTATGGTATCAGTTAATGCTCTGCCTCAAAATCAGCAGGATCCACTCTACTGCCTTTGAAAGAGACTACCCTGCTTAAATAATGCACTTCTGATTGATACAGATCACACTTGCTAGGTTTGAGTTTAAATCCATACTCTCTGAGCTGCTGCAATGCTCTCTGTACATCATTCACATGGTCATCAAAAGTCTTTTAGAAAACATCATGTAATCTAGGTATGGTACAAAGATGTTATTACTCCTCCAGACTCCCCTCCGTACACCACTGAAATGCTACAGGGCGTTTATGAGACCAAAGAGAATCTGTAGCCACTATGAGGTAACAAAAGCTGTCAATGACCTGCTTTCTTCAGAGATAAATCCCTGATGGTATGCCTTTCCCTGATCTAGTAGGGAACCAGGAATTACCACCAAAACTGATCTATTATGTCCTGTACCCGAGGACTCAGTTGGTGATCTGGGCGGGTCTTCCAATTCAGGCCTCTATAATCTATGCACAAATCATCATTTCATTACCAGCATTGGGATGATCAGTCCTTCCTCATGGTCAGTTGCTGAGAGTAGCTGGAATGTTGTTTTGATCTATTATAGATAAGGCATTTCAGTTCCATTTGCTGCAGTCAGTGTAAGACCATCAGGTGAATCCAACTCAATATCACATGTTGTCTTGTCCTGCCATGTATTGTTCAAACTCTTGTACCATGAGATTTTGATTCCATACAGAGATTCAGGCTGTGGTCCAAACCGTGGACTAGGGTACTAAATAGTATCTTTGACAAATAATACTGTCCGATTTCTATAGTAACACTATATTATTTGCAATAATGTTTGGTTTTGGTTGTGATCTAACTTTAGATGTAATAGCCAATTGCAAGCCGGGGCAAGTTGTGGCCTAATGGTTAGAGAGTTTAACTCGTAATCCTAAGGTTGTGGGTTCGAGTCTCGGGCCGGCCACGACTGAGGTGCCCTTGAGCAAGGCACTGAACCCCCCAACTGCTCCCCGGGCGCTGCAGCATAAATAGCTGCCCACTGCTCCGGGTGTGTGTTCACGGTGTGTGTGTGTCCACTTTGGATGGGTCAAATTCAGAGAACGAATTCTGAGTATGGCTCACCATACTTAGCCGACTTTGTCTCTTAGTGGTTGAGGCAAGTAACTTTAATAAAAAATGGACTCCATTACGATTAAATATGTACATAGCTATCCATTTATTTATCTAGCATTTCACAACTTATAGTTGCAATAACAAAAACAACAACAACAATAATGTTCTCTAGCATATCTAGGGGTGCGTGATTGTCAGAGTTTAAAACAAACATTTAAAAAAATTCAGTGTACCTGTATAATGTTTATTTTTATTTTATATTACATACTATGTTTATATTATATTATCAATTTGTTTATTAACTCTGTAGCCTATATATTTTACAATTATTTAGGAACGTGTATGATTCTTTCCCTCCCCTCACTACTAGGCCAAAATCAACAAGTGTTTTAAACAATAGAGTCCTGTATGAACAAGGGTAAAGTCAAACACCAGTTTTACTCAGTAATCTCAAGTGGGATTAGAATTCAGGTCTCTCTGGTCAGAATCCATCATGCTAACCATTATACCAGGAAAACTCCCCTTACTGTAAGTAAGATGGTATTATGCTTATTTTGAGTTATGTTTAGAATGATTTGAAATCAGGTTTTCATTATGCTTATCATTACACTAGGACAGACCCCCATTATTGTACTTGTATTATGTTTATTTTCAGTTGTGTTAATTAATTTGTAGCCTATATATCACAATGATTTTGGAACTTGTATGATTCTCTGCAGCCCAAAATCAAAGAGCATTTTGAATAGCAGAGTAAATTCAAACACCAATTTCACTCTGTAACCTTGAGTGGGATTTGAACCCTCCGATCTCCGTGTATGCAGTGTGACTGGAAGATGTCCTGGATAGAGGGAGGGAGACCCCTATAATCCTCTCAGATGTCTTCACTGTGTGCTCTAGGGCCTTGCAATCTAAGGTTTTGCAATTTCTAAACCACACAGTGAAGTTGGTGTTAGTAAACCAGGTCAGGTCATTAGAAATGTGTACCCCATGAAACTTGGTACTACTTACTCTCTCAACTATGGAGCCACTGATGAGCAGGGGAGGATGGTTAGCTGACCCTCTCTGAAGTCAACAAAGATTTTCACTATTTTCTAGTTTAAATTCCACCTGTGTCCCAATACAGTCATGTCATCAGCAAACTTGATGATGAGGTTGGATTCATGCAGTTGTGGGTGAGCAGCGTGAACATCAGAGGGCTGAGCACACAGCCTTGAGGAGCACCTGTGCTCAGTGTGATGGTGCCTGATGTTCTGCTACCAGTGTGCACTGCCTGCGGTCTCTCTGTCAGGAAGTCTAGAATCCTGTTACAGAGTGGTGTTGAGGCCGTGTAGAGAGAGTTTCCTCATCAGTTGTTGGGGAATGGTCATATTGAATACTGAGCTGAAGTGAAAGAACAGCATTCTGACCTATGTGTCCATTGTGTCCAGATGAAAAAGGACAGAGTGCAGAGTAGCACCATCAGTGGTGAGGTTGGGGTCAAATCGCAGTGGGTCCAGTGCTACTGGGTGGTAATCATTAAGAAACCTCTCCTTTGACTTCTTTGGTACTGATAAGATAGTGAGCTTTAAAAAGACCATTATTTTCTCAGTGCCAAAGAAGTCAAAGCTGACCAGCTGGCAGGTCAGCACGGTCCCTGTGCACTCTCCCTGGTATGTTATCTGGGCCAGCAGCTTTCCATGGGTTGACTCTAGATAGTGTCTTCCTCAAGTGGGCTGTGGCCAGGCAGAGCACCTGCTCCTCAGGGTAGGCATAGATTTGATTGCTCGTGTGGTGTTCAGAGTTTCAATTCATACACAGAAGTCTTTTAACATGTCAGGGAGATGGCTGTCACTGTTGTTGGCATGTGATGTGATTTTGTAGTTAGTTAGGGCTTGTATGCCCCATGTGTCTGGGATCCATAGTGTCACAGAAGTGATTGTTTCTTTTCTGTGCAAAACGGTATTTTGCTTTCTTGATGGCTTTTGAAAGCAGAGCCCTTAGTGAACTTCTTGAAGGCAGTATTCTTCTGTCTGAGCAGGACATGGACCTCACCTATCAACCACAGTTTCTGTTTAGTTTCTTGCACGGTTATGGTTTTTTCAACAGTGACGTCCTCAATGTACCCGGTTACAGTCAGTGTATTCTTCTAGACAAATGTGCTGGTCATATGTGGCAGCTTTGCTGAACCTGTTACAGTTCGTACTTTCAAAACAGTCCTGTAGGGGTGAAATGGCTCCTTCCGGCCAGTGGGTAACAATACACCAATATCAATATTGTTGCTGGAATTGGAATCCATTGTCTTAACCGTTACATCTTGAAATTTCTGCTTGTTTTAATGGTGCTAATTTGCTATTCTTATTGAGCTGTGGCATTTATATATTAAAACTTTTTTTTTTTTTTAGAATATTTAAGATAATTTTTTTCTGTCATTGGGAACCGGGATTTGAACTCAGGTTGCTGGAGACATTCAACTAACCATTACACCAGAAAAATTCCATGTTTGTTTTTTGGGTGGTAATTTGCTATGTTTATTGTGCTGTAGCATTTTTTCATTATAACATAAATGATAGTTCTATTATGTGACTGCTAGCTCAATATTATAAAGTGTTTTGTATGGCTGGGTCACATTGAGGTAAGAGCTCTGGCCAAACATGTCATACACCAATTCAACTCTGAACGTTGTTAGCAATGAAACCTCTGCTTTTGTTTATTGGTGCTAATTTTCTAATTTGCTGTGGCATTTATACATTAAAATGATTTCAAGATGCTTAATCCTGTCACTGCTGATTGAATTTGATTTCAGGTTGTTGGAGGCAGAGGCCAGTGTGCTAACCATTACACCATAAGTGCTTGGCTTTTATACCCTGGCACTAATTTGCTATTTGTATTGCATTGTGGCAAATACGTAACTATAATTATGGAATGTGTAAGATTTCTTTCTGTTAAGGCTGTTTTTTACAGCAGGGCCACAGTCCAACAAAGGCAAGCACATGCTCTAATATACTATATACAGTATAAATTATGAGCAATTAGGTCAGAGGAGAGAATAATGTATAATAATAATAATAATAATAATAATAATAATAATAATAATAATAATAATAATAATAATAATAATAATAATGAATAACAATAATATCACAACACATGAGAATATGTTTTAAAATCATAAAAAAATTTATTCAAATTATTATTATCATTTTTTTATAGCACACACAGGAACTAGTGAAAACTAGTAAAAAACAAAAGGAAGCATGGCCACAGTTAATTACCAAGTCATTTTCATTATGCTGGTGTAATTGTTGTAGAAACGCCCAAAACTCAACATTTGTCATCAAAGAAGAACAGAAAACATGTTCTTGTCTCACCGTTTCGTGAATATCCTATCCTGGGTACTACAAATTCGTCAATCCTGTGCACATACCAGGATTCTTTTTCCCCATAAACTCACACTTTCACATAATTTTAATTGATTACAAATATAAACAGACCATATACTACTCTGCCGGACACTCACTGACATTGACAGAACCGAAAACACTGCTGATGGATTTAAATGGAAGCGCAGCCAGGTTTATTTGCACGTTTCTCAAACATCCCATGTAGGAGCTCCACACAGGCACTCTTTTCCTCTTGGACTCTGCATTGACATTATAAATAAAAATCCATTAACAAATACTAGTGTACAGATGTTATTACCACCAAACATTTAAAAAAAAAAGCATTTAATCTCTCCCTACATATAGGTAATAAATAAAATGGACACGTATTAATAATACATATTGTGATACAGTTTATATTTAAAGGGTACTTGAGCAAATAGCAAATCTATTTGCTTGAGTTTACCTGGTACGCCTCCGATGTAAAGTGTGTGATGAGTTTTAAGAGTGAAGCCCAACACTTGAGGCCCAACGGCACTGTTGGATTTGCGTCCCATCTTCAGCTTAATTACGTTTCTTTTTTTTGTCACTAATGAAAAAAAGGGTGTTAAAAAAAGATTCTTGTCCTATCATTCCTATACTACCTCCACCAATTACTAACCCAAAAGCCCTATTCGGACGGGATTAGTTTTACGTGGGGACGTGGAGTAATGCAATTTTACCTCAGGACGTCTGTAATATTAATTGGCCATTTCGCACGGGACAAGACAACTCAGTAAAACTAGCAGAAGTGGGAGGGGTAACTCACTTTACGCACCATAGTAACCTCCTTGTCGTCATGTGCGTATGACATTGCTTCCTATTATCATGTGCACAATGCAACCGAATGCTTCTTCAAGCGCCTCCATGCTTGCAAAACGCACCAAAAACTACTTTTAAACAGGAAATGATGGAATTTTACCGTACATATTTACAGCGGGTCTATTCGGACGGGATTAGGACCTTTTTACAGAAGGTAAAAGTCGTCGTAATCTTTACTGACATTGTCCATAATGATTACCGAGATGGCACATTCGGACGGGACTAAAATCACCAAGAAGCTCTGGTAATAATTACTTTACCCCCACGTCCCCACATAAAACTAATCCCATCCGAATAGGGCTTTAGTCTCAGTACTCTAACTGCCCTCTTCCACTGACAAAGTGGTGGCATCAGTGTCAGCCTAATCCCAGGTCACTCTATGTTGTTCTATCACAAAATATTCAGTTCTGAAGTTACTTAGGTTGTTAATAATAGATTGCAAAATCAACCTGATTCTAGTGCAGCTCATCTGAAACTCTATAGGTTAGAACAGCATTTGCCAAATGAGTAAAAGGTGCCTAGTGTAGTGCTAAAACTGACACTTTGTACCAATATACACCATTTAATACCAGAAACTATTAATAATTTGGGCCCATTTCAATTCAATTATATACTAACCTGGCTGAGATCAATGTACAATGGAACATTTAGAAATCAGTCCTCTGGGATGAAAAATGTCACCTGTCACGTGATGGAAGGACTTTGCACAGAGCGGTAATGGCGGTTTCACCGAGGTGCTGTAGTCTCCTGCACCATCATTCATTTGGACCACCATCTATTATCACACATGCAGGTCAGCACAGTAAAATAACAAGCTCTTGTCATTATTCAAAGAAAGCAATTCTAAAGGCATAAAACCATATTATACATAACGGGACACATTTTAGCTGTAAAAGTTGCATAAATCTTGTTATAATTATTTCCCATAATACCCTCAACAATTTCTAACCAGGGACTCACAGTGCCTTTCTTCAGGAAAACACTGAGGCTGTGACCATGGTGACTTTGACAGTGAAAAAGTAAACCTGTCATGCTTCTGGGACGAACTTCAAAAGTTAAATTGAACTCAGCACCCAACCTTATGTGTTTCTCTGGAAAAAAAAAAAGTTGTTCCATTAAACAGTGAGTGAAAATGTCATTCTGGTAAAGACATAAAGTGTGACATTGGTATATGTATTTAATGAGGTATGTCTAATAAATCATAACTATTAAAGTGTACTACATGTTTATATAACACATTTATATTTTAAAATCGGGGGATGAGAGCATTTCATGCTTTCCCTTATGTTGGTTTTCCTGTCATTTTTCTATCATTAATTTCCATCACAGTATAATTTAACTCTTGCATTTAAAGTTTTAAACAAAAATTAAGAATTGTGACAGGTTTCATGATACTGCTCCATATGAAATGCTCCTTAAATAAATTGAAATAGAATTTTGTAAACAAAGTCTTAACCTAAAATCATGTAAGAGCCACCACCAGCAAAGTACACCCCTTCCTCAGCTATCCCATCAAAACAGGGAGCTCCTCCATGATTAATAGCTGGTGCTCCAATATGGACATCATGAAACCTGATGTTGCGGATACATCCTATCGCACTCTTCTGTGGAAAACGTTTGCCCTGGAAAAGAAAGACAAGCAAAATATGTTAGAAAAAAAATTTGTATAGTTCAATGTACGGTGTATTTTTAATAACATAGTATAATATCATACCTGTGTGCCAGTGAGCAATTTAATCTTTCCAGCTCCAAAGTAAACAAGAGGATAAAGCTCCACTGAGATCCCTTCATCTTTCTGCAGCTGTCCATCCGGCACCCGAAAACCATCCACCACCAGATGTGTGACGTGCTGTTCGATACTTAACCTGATCTGTCAAAAAATGACAAAATCCGGATGACTAAATATCCTTTTTGTTTAAAGCTTATAGTTGCCAGCAACAAGCTTTACACAAACTATAGAGTACAACTTCTAATTCTTAGAAACACGGCATTTAATATTTTGGGTTTGTTTTTTTTTCAATCAAAGGAACTTGTGCTTAAGAGTGAAACATCAAATCTAAATCACATGCTCTACAAGGTTACAATCCCATAATGTCATTCTGTACTCAAAGATCATGGAGTCGGTGACGTACTTTGTGCCAGGCACCATTATTAATCTTCTTTTGATAGTAGATCGGTGTTCTGTTGCCGACAACGAGTTTGACTCTGCCGCTTCTAACAAACAGGATGACACGAGCAAATCCTTGCTTATCCCTGATGTGAAGCAGCAGGCCATCGGCTGACCTCGTTCGCATTTCCAAGAAAATATGAAGCCTTGGAGACATGAGACAGTTTAAAATGGGTGTTAATAAACTACTAAACTAGAGCAG